>NC_141026.1:58350000-58355000 GCF_052040795.2 Danio rerio
GCTGCCATGTGATTGGCTGATTAGAAATGTACTTTAATGAGCAGTTAGACAGGTGTCCCTAATAAAGTGGCCGGTGAGTGTATATATTTTAGTGTAAGAAATGATTCATGGCGTGCAGTTTTTATAAAGTGTTACCTATACGCATCTGCAAGTACAGAGATGCCACGGATATATTTTGATTGACTTTGTAAAAGATACGCCGCATCCTCAACTAAAGCCAGAGGCGATGCTGTCATCTTCATAGAAAAAAAGGCAACCGGACCTCATCCTCTTCTCACAGATTCCCATCCCTCCTTCAGACAAAAGATGACACCCAAATGTATCTGTCAGTCAGTGCTGGAGTCTTCAGAGTCAGTGCTGTCACGCTAAGGTCACAGCGCTGGCAATTTACTTAAAACAACAGCTGCGTCTCAATAAAGCTCCCTCAAAAAATGTTTAACTCATTTAAAATTATTATATTTACTTATTTTAAAAGAGCTAAAACAACACAACTCCTGATATTTTTTTGGGGACAACTTGATTGTTTTATATTCAATCCACTTAAAGGTGCAGTATGTAAGTTGAACACCCAGTGGTTGAACTAGGTATTGCACTCCTAGTTGAAAACACGTGCAAGTGCAGGTTGCCAGATTGACGACATCAACAGCAGTGTGTCTGACTATTGAGCTAAGGCTGATTTAAGCCGTGTTCTAAATAAAAGCAATCACATGCAATAGAAGAACTATTTTCCATATTAAAAAGAGTTTTTGTTCTATTCAACTCCTGACATTTATATTTTAGAAACTAGAATAACAGCTGAACAACAGGATAAACAGACAATGATCACCTCAGGTACGCCTCATGTGCTTTATTCAGTGTTAAATACTAAAAATGTGAGTTTGAATGCCATTATGCCATATCACCCTGCAGCCCAAGAGCAGTTACTCACTGAAGCTAAGCAGGGCTGAGCCTGGTCAGTACCTGGATAGGAGACCACTAGGGAACACTGGGTTGCTGTTGGAAGTGGTGTTAGTGTGGCCAGCAGGGGGCGCTCAGCCTGTGGTCTGCGTAAGTCCTAATGCCCCAGTAAAAGTGAAGGGGACACTACACTGTCAGTGGGCGCCGTCTTTCGGATGAGACGTTAAACTGAGGTCCTGACTCTCTGTGGTCATTAAAAGTCCCATGGCACTTCTTGTGAAAGAGCAGAGATGTAACCCCGGTGTCCTGGCCAAAGTCCCTCTATCGGCCCTTATGATCATGGCCTACCAATCATCCCCTTCCACCAAATTGGCTATCTATCACTGTCTCTTCACTCCACCAATAGCTGGTGTGTGGTGAGCGCACTGGCGCCGTTGTCCTGTGGCAGCCGTCGCATCATCCAAGTGGATGCTGCACTCTGGTGGTGGTGTGGAGAAAACCCCCTCTCATGATTGTGAAGCGCTTTGGGTGTATGGCCATACACAAATGCACTATATAAATACACATTACATTATACATGACATGTGTTGCCATAATACTGAAAGCAGCAGCAGATAGTTCCCCTCAGATCTTGAAAATAAAATAAACTCTTTGAAATAACGCTTCAGAGCGGTGTGCAAACCAACACATATCAGGGATTCAGCATGTTCATTTAATAATAATGAGGTTTAATATGTATTAATTACTAGATTATAAACCTTATCATTTCGCTGGAGTGCAGTGAGTGCACTATTCTGTGCTTCTGAATGGCTGTATTTAAATTTCTATCATGTTTAGTCTTGTGCTTACAGCCAAACTGCTTATCACTGAAAATCTCATCACTAGCATGTTGTTAGGACACAGGGTTACAATGTAACCTGTTAATCTAATGTTTACGTTCGTAATATTTCTATCATTTTGCTAATTGATAACCACATCATGTGGAACTCTGAATCTGCGTCTCATTTCAGAGTCTGCTGCTGTCCACCTGAGGTCACATTTCAGTCATGGACGCATGCTTTGAGAGTCTTCAGTCTTGAATGACTGAAATACTCTGTTTTTCACCAAGGCAATCTGGGTGCTCAAATATAATTGGCTAATCTGACATTGGGTGGATTAAAGAGAGCAAAACAAAGACAGCCGTTCTGGCACGTAACTCACATTTTCAAAGCAGAATATCTGACTTCAGCATTGTTTTTTAGATAAATGAGAATGTTAACTTTGAACGTTTCTTAAATTTCTGCAAACATATTATGCTATTTTTATGCTTTAGATGAGTCAAAAACCTACATATCCATATATTTATAAAGATGAAAGTGAAATATGATACGCACGTTTGGCCCAATTTTAGGGTACAATTCCCAATATTAACAAAATGTAGCCTTTTCTAAAATTTACTGAGCTAATTTTAGCTCAATATATGGGATGCAGAAAAAAAAAACATTCTTTATATTTTATATCAGTCGCACTTTATTTACTATTAGATACTATTCTCGCTATTAACAAACCATTACTAGGACTTTTGACAAAATAAAGACTAAACTGTTGCTTTTTAATATAGAGTAGGATTATTATATCAGGTAAGATTAGGGATGTAGAATAGGATCATGCAGAGTAGGTACTTTATAATTACTTATAAACAGCCAATGTCTTACATAAGCAGGTTATTATAAGCCACTAGTTCATAGTGAGAGTTGAGACTTAAACTATGAAACTTCAAGAATGTTTTGAGTGATTTCTAAATCCTCATTTGTTCTCTGAACCTATGCGTTTGTATTGCTATTTAAGCAATTTTTTTATCACCATGATTTGGGCTTAAACTGCCATTTAAGCAAACAAATAAGCCACAAAACATCTCTTTTAAGAAGAGCAATGCAATACAACTAACTAACTAACTAACTAACTAACTACAGTGCTCAGCATATATGAGTACAGCCCATTTTGAAAATGAATATTTTTCTCCATTTCTCAGTGAATATAGGCAATGCATTTTGATGCATTTAAACAAAACAGATTTATTAAATAGATATATTTATTAAAATAATATTTTAGTCCCCAAGCATATTTATAAATTGAAAGATAATACAATTAAATTCTTGCAAAATATTATATTGTTAAGTATTGTAATAAGTTATTTTGTTGGGTAAGCTCGGGAATTGGCTTCAGTACTGACTCATCTAATGTATATGCACAAATATAATATTGTATAGCTTCCTAATAAAAATATAAATTTATAAGAGAGATTTGTGAGGGGTGTACTTAAATATCGTAAGCACTGTATACTAACTAACTACTAACTAAGGAACTAACTAACTAAATGAATTAATTAATTAATAAATAAATAAATAAATAAATAAATAAATAAATAAATAAATAAATGTATTGGTATGGATAGTATCTTCTTGAAAGAAAGTACACTCTCAGAAAAAAAGGTACAAAACCTAAAATTTCAAAAGGTAAATTTTGGGTGCTATCGGGTCCTAAAATTTCAAAAGGTAAATTTTTGGTGCTATCGGGTCCTAAAATTTCAAAAGGTAAATTTTTGGTGCTATCGGGTGCAACTGTATGCCTCATAGTACCTTAAAGGTAGAAAAGTTCACCTGTACAGTACAAATGTTTACCTTTGTAAAAGGTACTGCTCCAGTGACAGATGTGTGCCTTTATTTCTTAGTGTGCACATTAAATTGCGTAACTGCAGATTAACTACAGTCAGAAGTCAGAATTATTAGCCAACCTTTTAATTTTTTTTTTCTTTTTTAAATATTTCCCAAATGATGTTTAACAGAGCAAGGAATTTTTCGCAGTATGTCTGATAATATTTTTTCTTCTTTTCTTTTCATTTCGGCTAGAATAAAAGCAGTTTTAAATTTTTTAAACACCATTTTAAAGACAAAATTATTAGCCCATTAAAGCTATATATATATTTTTCGATAGTCTACAGAACAAACCATCATTACACAATAACTTGCCCAATTGCCATAACCTACCTAGTTAACCTAATTAACCTAGTTAAGCCTTTAAATGTCACTTTAAGCTGCATAGTATAATTATAAAAATACCTTATATATATATATATATATATATATATATATATATATATATATATATATATATATATATATATATATATATATATATATATTATATATAGTATAATTCTGTATATACCTTGACTTGTTCTGATTTTGATTGTACAGTAGTTAAAAATGTGCACCTTTTATAGTAATAACTGGATTAGTAATTGTTGTGAAAAGAGCTTTACAAATGAACTAGAGTTGAATATAATGTTTCATATTGTTGTGTAAAAATTTAAGTCCATAGCAAATGTGAGGTATACAATACTCTGTTTATATGCATCTGCTAGATGGATTGATTACCTCTCAAAAGTTTGGGGTTGGTAAAAATTGTAAATGTTTTTGAAAAGTCTCTTATGCCTTAAAGCTGCTATTATTAACATCTTTATATACAGTGTTTAAAAAAAATCAGCAATGGTTGCTTGAGGAATGCGTGGGTTTAATTAATAGGCCAAAAATGTCACCTATTTTAAAAGGCTTTTCTTGTGAGGAAAACAGGGCTGGTAACCACATCACGAGGTAATTGCAGTTTGGCAGGTGTGTCATAATGAGCAGAGATCCAGCACCCAACAGGATGCAAATGAATTTTAGCCCGGGGCTTTTACGCATTCAAGGCAATTAAGACTCTGCCACTTTCTACAACAGGGGTCAGATTCCCTACAGATCATCTCAATGTGACATGAAAGATCTAAGAGAGCAGCTCAGCGTGTTCAAACTTGACTGGAACCGGGGTGGCGATGAAAAGGAAGAGTTGGATGAACCTTGATAGACATCAGAAATCTGGGAAACAAAAACACGGTCTCACTCTGCCAAGAAAAAGGAAGGATAAATAAAGGAAGGCAGTTTTTTTGGGAGATTATTTGCGAGCGTGTTTGAATGGGAAGGAGATCTGAAAATAACGAAACAATTAAAGTTGACCTATATGTTATAAAACTCTCTCTCTCTCTCTCTCTCTCTCTCTCCCTCTCTCTCTCTCTCTCTCTCTTTGGT
>NC_141026.1:58360000-58377500 GCF_052040795.2 Danio rerio
TCACCACAGCGGAATGAACCACCAACTATTTCAGCATATGTTTTATGCAGTGGATGCCCTTCCAGCTGCAACCCATCACTGGTAAACATCCATTCATGAATTCAGAATTATTAGCCCTCCTGTTTATTTTTTCCCTAATTTCTGTTTAAAGAAGAGTAGATTTTTTCAGCACATTTCTAAACATAATAGTTTTAATAAGTCATTTCTAATATCTGATTTATTTTATCTTTGCCATGATAACAGTAAATAATTTTTGACTAGATCTTTTTTAAGACACTTCTATACAGCTTAAAGTGACATTTAAAGGCTTAACTAGGTTAATTAGGTTTGGGTTATTAGACAAGTTATTATAACGATGGTTCTGTAGACTATTTAAAAAAATATATAGCTTAAAGGGGCAAATCATTTTGACCTTAAAATTATGTTTAAAAATTAAAAACTGCTTTTATTCTTGCAGAAATTAAAAAAATAAGACTTTCTCCAGAAGAAAAATATTATCAGACATACTGTGAACATTTCCTTGCTCTGTTAAACATCATTTGGGAAATTTAAAAAAAAAAAAAAAAATCAAAGGGGGCTAATAATTCTGACTTAAAAATGTTAGGCTTGCTAAAATGTAAGGTTGTAAAGCCTTATTGCCTCAGGAACAAAGGTGAATTTATATCTATTATAACCTTCTTCCAGAGGACAACAAAACAAAACAAAAAAAAGGCTTCAAAGGGTGGGAATCATCTCCTATCACACTTTGAGTTTTCCTTATCCTTTGCTGTTCATGTAACTGCTAGACTCCGTAGAGGCAAACCAATAATCTTGGAGCAAGTCTTGACTAAGATTTTTGTCTCTAACGGAAAGTGAGGAGAACCAGCATAAAAGAAAAAGCTTAATATGCTCTCAAGGTAGCTTAAAAAGTTTTCAGGATATTTTTTTCTACACAGAAAGATTTCACTTTCCTAAGAACATACATTCTCTGATGCACTTACTTAGTCACAGCTTCTGAGTTCTGCTGGAACTTTAATGTGGTGTCAAATAGGGATGTAACGGTATCAGAATTTCACGGTACGGTAATACCTCGGTATGAATGTCACGGTACGGTATTTATTGAATCATTTACAGGAAAAACAAAACTTTTAAAAATACTCCAAAAAAGTGCCAAAAGTGTCAATGACATACAAATTAGCCATCTATCTGTAAGCTTTGAAACAGGAACTTCAATTTTAATAACAAAAAATTATTAAACCATGTAAAAAAATTAAGTTTCAATTTAGTATTGTTGAAAACTCATCACATTCAACATTTAATCACTCACTCACTTACTTAGATAGAGATGGGTTTAAAGGAAAATTATCATATAACTATAATCTGGTAAAAGCTGGTATCTCTGGGTATTTACAATGTCCCCTGCAACAGAAAAAAACCCTCTCATTTGGGACTGAGGATTCTGGGACAGAGATATGACTTGGCCCATGTTAACAGCAGTGGGTAACGTTGTGCATTGTCTTTCCCCCACTTGAGAAGACAAACCATGAGTGAGATAGAGATCTCTTTGCGGTACAAGTCAATGTCTGCATCAATCTGAACAGTGTGCTGTGTTTCTGCAGTCCCCATGACTGCTATTAGTCGTATTCCCCAACTTGCAGGCACGTGCACACATAGGGCTCAACCTGTGCAGTGCACATGCCCTTTTTAGTCTTGGATAGAAAATGCCCTTCCAAATCGATCAAAAGTGCCCCCGCGACGCGACACAACCTCCGTACAGCCCTTCAGTAGACAACACCGCTCTTGAATATGCGCGCTCAACCCCCCCTCGGCGCGAGACAACACAGCTGATCAGAACGCGCGCGACAACACTGCTATTCAGTACGCGCGCGGCGACAACACCCGCTTTAGGTTCGATCATTTCCATCTTTTTTTCCATCTCCGCTACTAGCAGCACACTCCATTTCCGCATTACTGGATCTGTAGCGACAACAGACCGCAAAGGATTATGGCCACGCCTGGGCTTATGGGAAATGTAGTTTAAGCTATCTCCCGTTCGCTTCATTCGCCTGAGCAAATTTTCTCAGAAGACCTATAGTTTTACCGAGTCATGCGACTTCGGTAATATCGAAAAAAATTAATATTGCGGTATGACGGTATTTACAATACCGTTACATCCCTAGTGTCAAAGATTGTGCCAAGATATTCCTGTACCCTTTCAACTTGTTTTCTATTAAAATACAGTTTCACCTCTGGGGCATTTTTTTCTAAAATCAATTGCCATCTCTTTTGTTTTTGTGATGTTCAGTTGTAGTTCAGCTTCTCTGCACCACTTAAAAAACTCATTATGATTATCACTGCGTTGTGAGTATTTCCAACACAATCTCACGGCAGTTTGTAACTTTTTCATTTAGTGGCTAATTCGTATGAATACATACGATCAAATTCGTACAATTTAGTATGATTTGCTCATCCCCCAATGATAGTTGGGTTTAGGAGAGGGGTTAGGTGTAACGCCTCTTTACAATTTGGGACGACTGAACTCGTACGAATTAGTCACTAAACAAAACTTAAAATACTTACGTTTTCTTGTGAGATCAGGCAGGTTCTTCCATGTGTGTGTGTTTAGTCAGAGATTGGTGAATTAATGTTTACTATTTGCATCTCCATACACTCTAATACACAATATATGAAGTTTTCGGGGTCTCCCGACATGTTTGTGTTGTGGTCTGTGCTATTTGCAGTGCATTTCTCTGTTTGCATGTGTTGTGAGCATTTCCATTCATGTGTGTTTAGTCGGAGATTGATGAATTAATATTTACTATTTGCATCTTCATAAAACCTTATAAACAACCTATAAACTTTTTTGGATCCCTCGATACGCTTTTGTTGTGGTCTGTGCTACTTGCAGTGCGTTTCTTTATTTGCATGTGTTATGAGTATTTTCATGAGTGTGTTTAATCAGAGATTGACGAATTAATGTTCACTATTTGCATCTTCATAAAATTTAATAAACAGTTTATAAACTTTTTGGGATCCCACGACACGCTTTTGTTTTGGTCTGTGCTACTTGCAGTGCGTTTCTCTATTTGCATGTGTTGTGAGTATTTCTATGTTTTTTTTTAGTCAGAGATTAATGAATTATTGTTTACTATTTGCATCTCCATACAATCTAAAAACAATCTATGAAGTTTTTGGGGTCTCCCGACGTGTTTTCGTTGTTGTCTTGGGCTACATTCAATGCCTTTCTTTATTTGCATGTGTTGTGAGTATTTTCATGCGCGCGTGTTTAGTCAGAGACTGAGGAATTAATATTCACTATTTGCATCTTCATATAATCTAATAAGCAATCTACAAACTTTTTGGGATCCCTTGACAAGTTTTTGTCAACCCAAGCTCATTCTGAAAACGTAGTCCCGTGGACGTTTCTGAAGACCGGGAAATACGTCCCAGGAGGTACATATTTTTGCAGTTTTTGTTTTTTCGCAAACATACGACAGTGCGCTTTTTCATATCTCAAATGTCTCTCATGAGTGCCGTTCACACCCGCGCTGTTCACCCACTAGAGGCCGCTGTCTGAATGACTGAATGATTGAATGTGCGACTGGCCAATCGGCTGACCCACCCTCCTCCTTCCCTAAACCCAACCAATTTTACCGATTGACCTGCTCACCCACTTACGTACCTAAACCCAACCAACAATTTACAAAAGCTGCGCAGAAAAAAAAAGGCATCTGATTTTTTACCACGTTTTCGGATTTCACCACGTTCTCACCATGTTATGAACTCGTTCACTTTATTTTTTGGATTCTGTTTTTGTCTTACCCAATGACTGTAAAAAATATGGACGACGCGACAGCCCCTTTTCCCCTTGAACTCCTTGAGGGCAAAACGCCTGCTTGACGGGCACAAACTGTCGCAAAAGACTGCTGAAATTGGAGCCTTGACATGCGCAGAAGGACTGTCTGATGGAGCCAGAGGAGGAGAGTCGAGCTTCCAACCAAACGCTTTATGTAAAATCAACCACGCCCCCCAAACTTCTCAGCATGCGTTTGCTGTCATATCAACACAGATGGATGTAATAACGTTAACAAATATGAGGGTTTTATATATTCAATCGCGCCAGCTCTAGGCCGCAGCGCATAACCTACTCGCGGCGTCGCGGGGTGATTCCGGCTCACATGCGGCAGCGCCGGCTCGCTCGGCCGCCGCATCTGGCTGGATTGACTCGGGCTGGAATCGGGCAGTGAGTCCAGGCATCCGGAGAAGGTCCAGCAGAGGTAGTCAGTCTGAGCTCTGAGGGGTAAGTCTCCGGCAGGCAAGAATCTAGCTGGAACTGGCCCGAGTGTGTTTTGCTATCTGGGTGGCTAGGCGTACGTGTATCAGCAAACTAATAAAGCCCGAAAAAAGCCCTGACCTTAGCGAATAAACAGTGTTCCACCAGGATCATGTATGTCAGAAACTGTAGTTTACTGCTGAACTCATTTTGTCATGGTAAAATAACAAAGAAATCGAATAATAACACTTCAGTCTCCTGCCGAAGCTCAGACGGTCTGCTTTGAGAAACTGTCAATCACAGCTGTCAATCACGATGACAAGCCCAGCATTAAATTACTGCTAAAAACAAACTGTTTACAAAAATGAAGATCTGCACCTATTTCAGCACAATAACCAGTGCCTTAATCCACCAGAACCATCTTTCGGGACATTTTATTGCAAGTGTAATAATTTTTTTTATTTGGGCTCAAGTCTCCTTCATTAATACGGAGGAGGCGGGCTTTATGACTTGTACTGCAGCCAGCCCCCAGGGGGCGATCTAACGGCCGAGACCTTCACTCAAACGCAGGCTTGCGGCACACTTGGTCTTATCTAATTTCTGGAACGGCTCTTCCCCGGACTCGAACCCGGTCGTCGTGGTCAACTCCTCTCTGCATCTCAAGTCTGCTGACGTACACGATGAGCTGACTGGACAAAGTTGTTGCAGCGGAAAAGCGTCATACCGCCCCGTAGCGATCGCTTAAAAAAATGAAATGCAACTATACAGTACGTACCTCCAGGGACTTATTTCGCAGTCTCCAGAAACGTCCACGGAACTACGTTTTCAGAATGAGCCTGGGTTGGTTTTTGTTGTGGTCTGTGCTATTTGCAGTGCATTTCTCTATTTGCATGTGTTGCATGTCTATCTATAAATACAATCAAGAAAAAGATACAATTGAAATAAAGTGTTTTATCGTTTACGAAGTCGAACTGTATTCAAGTACAGTAACTGAATGCTAAAAATGTTAATAATTCAATAAAATTAATCAGAGTTAAGATCGAAAATAGTACTATTTCATATACCTGAATGTTATTCAAATTACCATACCATCAGGCATCAAAACCACATGCAAATGATAAGTTATAATACAAACTCAAAATTGCACATCCTGCGATGTTCCTATTGCGAATGATAACATTACAATATTGATATCATAGGCACAATCTTATTAAATGAGTAATGTTACAGATTATGTAATATTATATAAGGCAATATGTGCAATATGTAATAAAAGATTATAAAACTTGAATATCAAATATTATAATTGTGCACTTTCGTTTAATTGCACATGAAAAATCCAGTCTAAAAAATAAAGCTGAACTGCAAGATGTTCTTTGGCGTGTTTCTATTTTGCGCCTTTTCCCATTGTTGCTATTTACACAGGGCAACCCAACTGTTATGGGTCAAAGATGGCATAATTTCCTTCTAACAGTGTTTTGTAATTGCAAATCATGTATTTTAGTGTCGACATGATTAGCATGCTTCTGTTTGCTTCAAAGCTGTCTTGGTGCAGCTGTGTTGACACTGATGAATTTACTAGCGCAGAGCCCGGGGCGGACCATCACATCATGCAGAATAACTCACATGCCTCACACCAGAGCCGGGCCTTGATCTTAAACCTGCATGACTGATGCCTGCTTTCTTGCTTTGACCTTTTTCTCAAACCTGTTTGTTAGAAGGATTCTTTAAATATGCTTTATATTTTGTAATCCAAGACAAGCATCCAGGAACAAAAACACATAGAAGCACTTTAGTTTAAGTAATAATAATTCTTACCATTTATTACTGGCTTATTACCTGTCTGTTATTAGGATATGAACTGTTTGTTAAAGTGTAGCTTGTTGAGGGTAATACTTTAGTTTATGTAACAATTCACACCTTTTACTACTGGTTTAAATAAGCTTATTATTAAGATATCAACTGTTTAGTAGCACTGCTAAAGTATGATCTTATTTTACGTCCCTAATCCTCCCTAATACCAAAACTACTACCCTACTAACTATTAATTAAAACATACAGTATATATATTTTTTCTGTAAACTTTTATGGTAAAAAGTGCAGCTGTGATTGTAGCAATTTTAAAACACGGTAAAATAAATATTTAGATTTTACAGTAAATTACTGTACTATTAGAAAACTACTACCATAAACAAGCCCAAAATACTATCTTCCTAATTATTAATTAAGATGTAATTTTTTTGCAAACTTTTGTGGGAAAAAAGCAGCAGTGTTTGCAAAAGTATAACTGTTAAAAATACAGCAGGAACGTAAAATAAATGTCTAGATTAAGTATATTACCATAGTATTAACATTTATTAATTATGATCTCATTTTACATCTTCAATCCTCCCAACTACCTATTAAAATAAAAACTTGACAATAATTTCATGGTACAAAAATGCAGCAGTGGTTGTAGAAATAAAAAAAAAAAAAAAAAAAAACATGGTAGAGCTGTAAAATAATTATCTAGATTTTACAGTAAATTACCATATTATTTGCATTTATAAAGTATGATCTTATTTTACACCCTTTATCCTCTACAATACCTGAACCCAACTTCTATGTTAGTGCGTACGTTAGTGTTTATTTTTACCATAACATTTTAGGGTACAAAAATAAAGCTGTATTTGTAGAAATTTAACTATAAAAATGTGGTATAAACATAAAATAAATATCTAGATTTTACAGTCAATTACTGTACTATTAGCAAACTACTACCGTATACAAAGCCAAACTACTATCTTCCTATTTATTAATTAAAATGTACATTTTTTTCGCAAACTTTTATGGTAAAAAAAAGCAGCAGTGTTTGCAAAAGTCTAACTGTTAGAAAATACTGCAGGAACGTAAAATAAATATCTAGATTTTTAAGTATATTACCATAGTATTAACATTTATAAATTATGATCTTATTTTACTTCTTTAATCCTCCCAACTACCTATTAAAATAAAAATTTGACAATAATTTCATGGTACAAAAATGCAGCAGTGGTTGTAGAAACTTAAAAAAAATGGTTGAAATGTAAAATAATTATCTAGATTTTACAGTAAATTACCGTGTTATTTGCATTTTTAAAGTATGATCTTATTTTACACCCTTTATCCTCTCCAATACCCGAACCCAACTTCGACGTAAGTGTTAATTTTTACCATAATTTTTTTATGGTACAATAATAAAGCTGTGATTGCAGAAATGTAACTATAAAAATGCAGTAGAAACATAAAATAAATATGTAGATTTTACAGTAAATTACTGTATTATTAGCATTTATGAAGTATGATCTTATTTTACACCCCTAATCCTCCCAAATAGCTAAACCTAGCTACTACCTTATTAGTAATATAACAGAAATGTAAGAATTAAAATATGGTATAAGTACATTAACAAAAATATCTAGATTTTATAGTAAACTACTGCATTATTAGCATTTATAAAGTTTGATCTAATTTGACACCTTTAATCCTCCTAAATACCTGTTAAAATGTACAATTTTACCCTAAAATTTTATGGTAATATTTTTTATTTTTATTTTACGCAGATGTGGGTGCAGATATGCAGATATTTAACGGTTGAAATATGGTTGGAATGAAAAAAAATATATAGATTTACAGTAAATGACCACATTATTAGCATTTAGAAAGGATGATCTTATTTTATACCCCTAATCCTCATTAATAGCTAAACAAAACTACTACCATACTAACTATTATTTAAAATGTACATTTTTACTGTAAAATTTGATGATAAAAATGTAGCTGTGGTTGCAGAAATTGAACCATAAAAATGCAATAAAATGTAAACTAATTAGCTAGATTTACAGTAAATTATCATATTATTAACATAATAATATAAAATGTAGCATAAGGTATGGTCTTATTTTACACCCCTAGTCTTCTCTAAAACCCAACCCAGTTTCTATGTTACTAATAATTAATTAAAGTTTGAATTTTTACTATGAAATGTTATAGTACAAAAAATAAAGCTTTGTTTGCAAAAATGTAACCATAATAAATACGGTAGATACATAAAATAAATATCTAGATTTTACAGTAAACTACTGTATTATTAGCATTTATAAAGCAAATGCAAGCACACGCAAACATGCAAACGTCATCACACACACATCCTGCAAAAACAAACACACCTTTCAAAACGGTATTAACTCCTCTAAAAATAGTGTGTTTGCACAGTAACTCAACACAAACATGAAATAATTGGCCAAATACACGCCTATTCCGCATATATGTTCACTCCAAACAGAACTGGATTGTAAAATTATTCTCCTTACATTTTGAGAAGATTTTCTTAGAATTTTGCTTAATTAACAGTAACAGACATTTCTATTTCTGTTCTATATGTTTATGTCTTATGTGTTTTCCATATGTTGTATGTTTTGAGTGCCTAATTAAATTAAATTAAATACAGTTAATTTCCCAGGGATGGGTTGCGGCTGGAAGGGCATCCGCTGTGTAAAAACGTGCCAGATAAGTTGGCGGTTCATTCCACTGTAGTGACCCCGGATTGATAAAGGGACTGAGCCGAAAAGAAAATGAATGAATGAATGAATATATGAATACGGTTATATTAAATTAAAAAGACATGCGCTATAGGTGAATTGGTTTGGCTAAATTGTCCGTAGTGTATGTGTGTACTGGATGAGAGTGTATGGGTGTTTCCCATTACTGGGTTGCAGCTGGAAGGGCATCCACTGCATAAAATTTATGCTGGATAAGTTTGCGGTTCATTCCGCTGTGGGGACCCTTGAATAATAAAGGGACCAAGCCGAAAAGAAATTGAATGAATGAATAAATTACATTAAACAATAAAACGGTAACAGATACAACAGTCTGCATCAGTAAAATAAATGAAAAAATTTAATTAAATGTAATAATATTGAATAAAATTAATAAATGCATAATAAATAAACAGTAACAATAACAGACACGACTATCTGCTTCAGTAACCTTAATAAAAAATAAATGAAATAAAATAATATTGAACAAAATAAATAAATAAATACAGTAACAGACACAACAGTCTGCATCAGCAATCTTAATAAATTATAAATAAAAAATTTATAATAAAAAACTAACAGACCCAACAGTCTTAATCAACAATCTTAATAAAAATCTAAATAAAATTAAATTAAACAATATTAAATAAATAAATAAAAACAGTAACAGACTTAACAGTCCGCACCAGTTATCTTAATAAAAAATAAAATAGAATTATATTAAATAAACAAATAAACAATAAACAGTAGACACAACAGTCTGCATCATTAATCTTAAAAAAAGTCTAATTAAGTTAAATAAAAAAATAATAATAATAATATTGAATTAAATAAATAAATAAATAAAATACCAACATACACAACAGTCTGCATCAGTAATCTTAATAAAAAATTAATTTAATTAAGGTTAATAATATTGAATAAAATAAATAAATAAATACATAATAAATAAAAACAGTAACAGACACGACTATCTGCATCAGTAACCTTAATAAAAAATTAATTAATTAAATAAATAAAAAACAGTCTGCATCAGTAATCTTAATAAAAAATAAATGAAATAAAATAAAAAATTATTGAACAAAATAAATTAACAAAAAACAGCAACAGACACAACAGTCTGCATCAGCAATCTTTACAAATTATAAAAAACAAAAAAACTAACAGACACAACAGGATGCATCAGCAATCTTAATACAAATCTAAATAAAATAAAAATTAAATAATATTAAATCAATCAATCAATAAATAAATAAAAGCAGTAACAGACACAACAGTCTGCATGAGCAATCTAAAAAATTAAATTATATTAAATAAACAAATAAATAATTAATAAAATAAATAAATAATGACCAGTAGACACAACCGTCTGCATCAGTAATCTTAATAAAAAAATCAAATTAAATTAAATAAAACTAAATAATATTGATTAAAATAAGGGGCGACGCAGTGGTGCAGTAGGTAGTGCTGTCACCTCACAGCAAGAAGGCCGCTGGTTCTCCTTGCTGTTCTCCTTGCGTTTGTGTGGGTTTCCTCCGGGTGCTCCGGTTTCCCCCACAGTCCAAACACAGTACAAGTGAATTCGGTAGGCTAAATTGTCCATAGTGTATGAGTGTGTGTGGATGTTTCCCAGAGATGGGTTGCACCTGGAAGGGCATTCGCTGCATAAAAACGTGCTAGATAAGTTGGCGGTTCATTCCGCTGTGGCGACCTCAGGTAATTAAAGGGACTAAGCCTAAAAACAAATGAATGAATGAATTTAAAAAATAAATAATTAAATAAATAACTGAATGAATGAACAAATAAAACAAACAGTACCAGACACATCTTAATCAATCAGTGCAGGGCTCAAAAATTAACCTTTTTGCTTGGTAACATCAGTTCTCATAACTTTAAAAATTTAGGCGCATCAGCCAAAATTTAGTCGCACTTATAAGCACCGTTACTACAAGTTTTATACAACATATTTATTGCATTTGAAATCAACAGTAATCAAACCAACAAGCAAAAATATATATATGCGTGAGGAAAATATGTCCAGTTATCACAAGAAAATAGATTTTTATAACATAACTGAGTGACCAAAAGTTACACGGAGCGCTCACCGGCCCTGCACACACTGCTTGACATGAATGAATCTGTTAACGGTATAACTGTGCTGTTCTCACGGGTGCTGTCTGATATTGCACTGATGCTTCTGACATATACTGTACCTTATTATATGCATACGTCACGGTGATAGCAATACCGGTCTTTTCATGAATAGCGATATTAGTTTACTCAGTGTAAGCCCATTTGCGATGTACGTGATGTTAAATTTGACATATAGCTGCCACTTGCACGGCGGACAGCATCTGGCGATTATATGAAGGATTAAACTGAAGGCCTCGTGCTAGATGTGGCAAACAGTTACCTGAAAACTCCATCCCACAGACTTTTCATAGCGGACTTGAAGCCAATGGTAGTCTTCTACTCTTGGAAAAGTGTAGATGGTGGATTAACATTCAGCACATGATCACTAGTAAGATGTGTCATTATTTGTAACTTTAGGTGCCATGGTTTCTAAAACTAAATCTGTCTGTTATCTTCATTCTCATCTTCAGCGCTTTACAATTTTTCGCAGTAGTAGCTCCCTCTGTCATCTCAAGCCAGAAGGCGCTGAGTGATTGACAGCTGATATTAACCAATCAATCGCGTTCAGTGCTAGAGCAGTGGTGGGCCAATAAGAAGAGCGCGAAGGCGGGGCAAGCATTACAGACTTGGATTTGTTTACTGCAGCAAGTTGTCATGACAACTGTTTTAAACCATTCCTGAGCGCTGCGTTTCGCGCAAGTGTGCCGCAAGCCTGCGTTTGAGTGAAGGTCTCGGCCGTTAGATCGCCCCCTGGGGGCTGGCTGCAGTACAAGTCATAAAGCCCGCCTCCTCCGTGTTAATGAAGGAGACTTGAGCCCAAATAAAAAAAAAATTATTACACTTTCAATAAAATGTCCCGAAAGATGGTTCTGGTGGATTAAGGCAGTGGTTATTGTGCTGAAATAGGCGCAGATCTTCATTTTTGTAAACAGTTTGTTTTTAGCAGTAATTTAATGCTGGGCGTGTCATCGTGATTGACAGCTGTGATTGACAGTTTCTCAAAGCAGCGCGTCTGAGCTTCGGCAGGAGACTGAAGTGTTATTATTTGATTTCTGTGTTATTTTACCATGACAAAATGAGTTCAGCAGTAAACTACAGTTTCTGACATACATGATCCTGGTGGAACACTGTTTATTCGCTAAGTTCAGGGCTTTTTTCGGGCTTTATTAGTTTGCTGATACACGCCTAGCCACCCAGATGGCAAAGTACACTCGGACCAGTTCGGCTGGATTTTCGCCTGCCGGAGACTTACCCCTCAGAGCTCAGGCTGACTACCTCTGCTGGACCTACTCCGGATGCCTGGACTCACTGCCCGATTCCAGCCCAAGTCAATCGAGCCAGATGCGGCGGCCGAGCGAGCCGGCGCTGCCGCATGTGAGCCGGAATCAGCCCGCGACGCCCAGGTAGGTTATGCGCTGCGGCACAGAGCTGGCGCGATTGAATATAAAAACCCTCAAAATTGTTAACGTTATTACATCCATTTGTGTTGATAAGACAGCAACCGCATGCTGAGAAGTTTGGGGGGCGTGGTTGATTTTACATAAAGCGTTTGATTGGAAGCTCGACTCCGCTCATTTTCGCGGCTCCTCCTCTGGCTCCATCAGACAGTTCTTCTGCGCATGTCAAGGCTCCAATTTCAGCAGTCTTTTGCGACAGTTTGTGCCCGTCAAGCAGGCGTTTTGCCCTCAAGGCGTTCAATGGGAAAAGGGGCTGTCGCGTCGTCCATATTTTTTACAGTCATTGATTTCTCGTTTCAAGTGCAGACAAAGAGCTTAGAGATGCATTCTGAGTGAATGTCTCCCGAATCCGCGCATGTGGTGAACATTTTGCAGTAAAAACTGGTCGCACACAACAATTTTAAGCACTCGCAGAAATGCTCCCAAATATATTTTAAGGTCGCATAGATAAAATTTCGGGCGCATATGCGACCAAAATGGTCGCAATTTCCAGCCCTGCAGTGGCATCAGTAATGTAGTATTTATTATATTCTCCTCAAGCAGAGAAAAGCTCAGATTCAATTTGTAACAAACTGTCATATAATAGTAATAGCAAACAAAACTTAACACATGTAATGTACTTCAAGAACATTAGAGGGAAGTATCACTTTTAATGTCTGATTTTGAAAGTAGCCTCTAATGCAAGCATACAATGAGAGCAAATAATAAATATGCACAAGTGTGATCCAAAGCAAAACAGCCGGGGATTTGCACAAATACATATAGAAGAAAATAGCACTTTACATAATATATTTTATATTCACTTCATCTGTTTTATTTGAACATATTTCAGCATGTTGGCACACCCATCTCACAATGAGCTGCTCATTTGCATCACAAGATCACGCTATGAAGTTCTCACAAAAAAAAACATAATAATAAAAAAATATTTGAATAGCTCCTAGAGGCTGAATATGTAAAATAAATGCTTAGCAGTGGCAGTCTTTTAATTGTGATGACTTCTGAGCTCGAGTAATATCTGCATGCATGCTAAAAGCAGACCTAAATCAGGTGCCCTGGGTGTGTTGATTTAATGGAGGTGCACAGGTAAAGTTGCAGGAACAGGAAAAGGAGGATGAGTAAAGATCTTGTCGTCTGATGAGTGTGAGATCAAACGCTGCCGGAGATCATGTGTCACAGGCGTTTTGCATACATATATATTGACTTTAATGAGCTTGCCTTCCGGGTTCAACCCTGCAGTTACAACACAGCTTGAGAATCCGACTAGATTTTAAAAAAATATTTAAAAATGTGTTGTTATTTAAATCTGAAGATTGGAAAAAGTATGTTTTTGCTATTACATATTTTTCTAAAAGTGAATTATTTAGCTATTACACTCTAAAAAATATATGGGGTTATTTTTTCTACCAAAAGCTTGGGTTGAGGCATTTGTGTAATTTTTGGGTAGTTATCTTGGGTAGTTTCAACCCAGCTCTTTGCACTGTAAGCCCGGACAGGTTGATTGAACTTAAAAAATTTATGGAAACTCGCTGCCCTAAAAAAGCTAATTTCGTCTTGTTGAAAAAACAATACTTTTTTTAGTTTATTGTACTTAAGATTTCAAATGCATTTAATTAAATATTTAGTTGACTGAAATAAAGGTTTTTAGTACAACACTATTGAAATCTTAGGTACAATAAACCTAAAAAGTATTGTTTTTTCAACAAGACGAAATTAGCTTTTTTAGGGCAGCGAGTTTCCATACATTTTTTAAGTTCAATCGACCTGTATAAACTTAAAACATAAAATCTCGACCTGAATGTTATGACAGAAATAATTTTAACCTTAGCTATTCACAATAAATGATTTAATGAAAATACCCCTAATTACAAACAAGGACAAAAAATAAAAATTAACTTTACACTTTTTCAAAAATCATTTAGAAATATCACTCCGAAACAAGTGACAAAACAAGAAAATGCCTTGGGTCAAATCAAGTCACAGCAGGGGCTGACTGGGATACCACATATTACAACCCAGGCTCATTCTGGAAACGTAGTCCCGCGGACGTTTCTGGAGATTTTTCTAAAAATCTAATTCAAAGCAATTATTAACAGCATATAAAAATTCTGATTTATTAAATTACAATTGTCAATTAACACAATTCAGATTGTTTTGGCATATTATTAGCTCCGTAATATGCTCCATTTTTTTTTTACTGTGTATATTGGAAGAGTTGTGTTGTTGTTTGACGCCTGTTGATATGCAGCGTGACTCGACTCTTCAGTGTTTTTCTGAGCTGCTGTCAGTCAGGGCAGGTAATTGGAGTGTGATTATCTCTCTCTTCGGCTCACGCTGAGCTGATTGTGAGTGTCACTCATTAACGCAGGACGTTAAAAAGATTCCTGAAAGTAGTGTTTAGGGAGCTGCCCTGACAAGTTATCCAGGGCGAGAGGTTACAAGTGTGTGTGTGTGTGTCATATGTGTGTCAACACTGTCATAGGCTGTTGAGTCTCATTTAAACAAACTCCCAATGCTCCACTTAACACCTATGAAAAGTATTAAAAGTAAATGCCTTGAGGTGTGCGGTCATTGTTTTGTCGTGTGTGTATTGTCTTATAGGGACAATACTCTCTATTAGTACAAACACACACGCTCTGACACCTGATCACTGTCCTTATATCAAACAAATAAAATGCTGAATTAATAGCGCTGATCGGATGAAAGTGCTTTTATATTTAAATGCTTTTGTAGGTACATTCAATGGGATTGGGGGTTTTTGTGTGTCTGCAGAACACACTTTTATTTATCAAATGCAAATAGACAGTTAGGACATTATATTAGAGTGATAAAATCTCATTTGAGAACTGCGAGGACTATATATCATCATTATTATGACTGTATTTTAGCATTTCGGTTTAAGTGGTGCAGGAAAACACCACTTAATATGTTGCATCATTTCTTTTAATTAGCCTTAATATATTATTATAAGGAGAAAAAGATGATCATGAGTTTACAAAACGTGCAGTGTATTACCTGCAACCAAAACATATTCACAGTATTATTAAAGAACTGTATATTTAAAAGGGAATAAATTATGAGTTAATAAGTCTTGTTTTCTCAAATAATCACAATTAAACAAGTTTATGCATCAAACAAGAGGAAAAAAAAAAGATTTAAAATAAAAAAATGCACAAACCTGCTTATTTTTGACATATGGCATTTCTGTGAGAGGTTTGCATGTTCTCCCTGCGTTCGCGTGGGTTTCCTCCGGGTGCTCCGGTTTCCCCCACAGTCCAAAGACATGCTGCAGGTGAATTGGGTAGGCTAAACTGTCCGTAGTGTATGAGTGTATGAGGGTGACAGGCTCAGACGACAGGCCGGCTGGAATGTGTAAAAAAAGTCGTTCTCATATGGACCAGTCTAAAATGGCTTGTTCCAAAGAGCCGACCCTGCAACCGTACAAGACTAAGGGCAAAGATATATATATATACACACACACACACACACACACACACACACATATATATATATATATATATATATATATATATATATATATATATATATATATATATATATATATATATATATATATATATATAGTTGAAGTCTGATTTATTAGCCCCCCTGAATTAATAACCCGCCTGTTTATTTTTCCCCCAATTTCTGTTTAACGGAGAGCAGGTTTTATTTCAACACATTTCTAATCATAATAGTTTTAATAAATTATTTCTAATAACTGACTTATTTGATCTGTGCCATGATGACAGTAAATAATATTTGACTATATATTTTTCCAGACACTTCTATACAGCTTAAATTGATATTTAAAAGCTTAACTAGGTTAATTAGGCTAACTAGGTTAGGGTAATTAGGCAAGTTATTGTATAATGATGGTTTATTCTGTAGACTTTCGAACAAAAATATAGCTTAAATAATTTAGAATTTAATAATTTTGTCTCTAAAATGTATTCTAGTCGAAATAAAACAAATAAGATTTATCAGATATACTGTGAAAATTTTCTTGCTCTTTTAAACGTCATTTGGGAAATATTTTAAAAAGAAGAAAAAATCAGAAGGGAGGGCTAATAATTATGACTTCAACTGTATGTATATATATATATATATATATATATATATATATATATATATATATATATATATATATATATATATATATATATATATATATATATATGTGTGTGTGTGTGTGTGTATATATATATATATATATATATATATATATATATATATATATATATATATATATATGTATGTATGTTTGTGTGTGTGTATATATACACACACACACACTGTTTATCACTGTTTATTTCATTCACATGCATCTTTGCTCGTTTGTATTTATCTAGCTTGTTATTTGGTTGGTACGTAGAATGCTATGTAGAATAATCCTAATTAACCCAATTATGAATTCTTTCATAAAAAGGTATTCAAGACATCTGTTGAAATTGTATTTATCGCAAAGTATAATACAGAATAATAAATTATATTTGTCTGTATATATATATATGTCTAAATTTATAAAAATACATATCATAAATGTCTATACATACATATTATATATATATATATATATATATATATATATATATATATATATATATATATATATATATATATATATATATATATATATATATAAATGTACAATACATTATTATTTTTAAATCATGTACTCCAATCTTATAACTGGGTGGAAAAAATAACTAACTCTCTCTGTCTCTCTCTCTTTTTTTACGCTGTACATCCACATATGGCTTTCTGTGTGGCCTTCTTTTTTTTTCTCCAGCGGAACCACAGGACCC
The DNA here is from genome assembly GCF_052040795.2 of Danio rerio. Taxonomy (NCBI): domain Eukaryota; kingdom Metazoa; phylum Chordata; class Actinopteri; order Cypriniformes; family Danionidae; genus Danio; species Danio rerio. The sequence goes on from NC_141026.1 coordinate 58,377,207, forward strand.
AATATATAATTAGACTCTTTGAGCACATCCAGGCCTTACTGTAGTAAAAGCAGTGTTTCTGAGAAATCCTGGAGATCTCCAGACTCTCCTGCACTCAAAAACACAAAGCTTCAGCATAAAGGTGCATGTGAGGAACGCATACCGCCTCCATGAATCACTCAAACCACTGCTTTACAACAAACTGTCATGCCTTTGAAAATGAAACAATAACTTTGATGCCAGCTTATTATATTAGCTGTAGACCCGAGCGCTGGTCTTTCATGCTGTATATCGAACGCCCAGCTCTCCTTACTC
>NC_141026.1:58385000-58487500 GCF_052040795.2 Danio rerio
TTCACAGTTCATTGACTCGACAGCTTGTTTACATGCAATAAATTGATGTGAAAATTGGAGTCGGAGCAGCCGGGACATTTGAAAGCCATTAGAGGGACACTGATGATGGAGCGGCTTTATAACCTCATAAGACCTTGCTGACTCGAGCTTCCAATTATCCCAGGGTGTATAAATCAACTTTAGCGTAGTTTGGTGGAAAAATGAACACTTGCGGTCGACGATGTAGGTCTGGGAGGCTCAATATTTCCAGCCCACCGTAATCCTGGTCGGTCAAACCTGTTTGGAGAAAAAAACAAAAAAAAAAACAGCAGTGAGATCTGTTATATCTCAATTCTTTCTCTTAGACAGATGCTGTATAAATGGAAGCTTGTTTCCCCTACAGGATAAAACATGGAAAAAACACTTTGTTTTCCCTCTCATAGTTCTGGGTTTGGCGAGGCAGTAGTGCTGTCGCCTCACAGCAAGAAGGTCGCTGGTTCGAACCCTGGCTCAGTTGGCGTTTCTTTGTGGAGTTTGCATGTTCTCCCTGCCTTCGCGTGGGTTTCCTCCGGGTGCTTCGGTTTCCTCCACACTCCAAAGACATGCTGTACAGGTGAATTGGGTAGGTTAAATTGTCCGTAGTGTATGAGTGTGTGTGAATGTGTGTGTGGATATTTTCCAGAGATGGGTTGCGGCTGGAAGAGCATCCGCTGCATAAAAACTTGCTGGATAAGTTGGCGGTTCATTCCGCTGTGGCGACCCCAGATAAATAAAGGGACTAAGCCGACAAGAAAATGAATGAATGACTGTGTTCTGGGTTTTTTTCTGAATTCAGGCCATGCAATTCTTCAATTTTTCAGACGTCACGACTCACGCTATTCTGACATTCAGTATTTGGATTTTGCATTATTCAGATATGATTGTTTTCATTGGATTATGAATAGGCATCTCACAATTCTGACTTATTTTTTTTTTTAGAATTATTATTTTTTTATTAGAGTTAGTTCCTAGTTCAAGAGTTCCGAGTTGACATTTTCCCCCTTTGGAAGTCTCAAAAATATGTTGAGATTTTAAGGTGCAAACTTTGAATCTTAAGAAAAAAGTCAAAATTGCAAAATATGTTGGAATTGCAAGACTATGAGCTCTGAGTTCACGACTCAGTTATGACATTTCCCCCTTTGAATTCTCAAAAATATGTTGAAATTGCAAGATGTAAACTGAATTGTGAGTGTGTCTCGTAAATTTTACTTTTTTTCCTTACAATTCAGAGTTTGCATCTTGCAAATATAACTATTTTGTTAGAATTGTTGTTATTTATTTATTTTTATTCAGCGTTTGCATCTCACAATTCAAGAATTCAGAGTTCACGTCTCACAATTTTGACTTTTTCTCCTCTTAGAATCAGGTATTTCTCAAGAGCTCCCCCTGGTAAAGGAAGAAAATGAGGAGATTTGGTAGAAAGGGGATTCTTCCAAAACGAAGATAAGGTAGGGGCGAAATCCGTCTATTTATTGTAAGCTTGAATCAATCTGATTGGATTATTGCTGATTACGGATGAGAGGCCAGCCGCGATCAATCATGTTCCTCTCGAAATTAGTTTATAAAACTTCACTCTCAAAAAATATGTCAGAATTGTAAGACACACATTTTGAATCATAGGTAAAAAGTCGGAATTGCAACATTTGTAGTTCTCAGAAAATATCTCAGAATTAAAAGACACAAACTCTGAATTCTGATTTTACATCTCACAATTTTGACTTTTTTTTTTTTTTTAGTTTTCATCTTTCAATTCCAACATATTTTCAGTTTCATTTAATTCATTCATTCAGTCATTTTTTTTCCAGCTTAGTCTCTTTATTAATCTGAGGTTGCCACAGCGGAATGAACCAGCAACTTTTCTAGCATATGTTTAATGCAGTGGATGCCCTTCTATTATTTTCAGAATAAATTTCTCAGTTTTTATCCCCTTACACAGTTTTTTCCCCTCCGAATTTGTAGTTTGTGTCTCATAATTTGACCTTTTCTTATAAATTGCAGATTGCATCTCACATTTCACATTCTGAGTTTGTGTCTTACAATTGTGACTTTTTTTCTTAGAATTTGAGTTTGTTTTATTTGAAAAATACTTTCAAGAGTTCACACTTAGCTGATGATTGGTAATAAGCTAGTTTGGCATGCTGTCCCGGGAGAGAGCCCTGAGCTCACGAGATCCTGGAGCCCGGGGCTCCCTCCCGTTTGCAGGGCGAGAGGGGAGTTTGAGCTCAGGTAGATCCCGAAAACCTCCTGCTGCTTAAGGATTGCTATGAGGGTGTGTTGCTGGGGGAATTTGACTATGGTGCTGATTTGGTTTAGTCAATTTACTTATGTCACATGTTTAATACTTTAGGAGGAAACCGGAGGACTCGGGGAAAACTCCACACAGAAATGCCAGCTGGCTGGGTAGAGACCCGAACCAGAGGCATTCTTGCTGTGAGGCCACAGTGCTAGCCACAGGGCTGCACTATAGAGGAAAAAGAGGAGGAGATGGAGTGGAAGGGGGGATTCTTCAAGATGAAGATGTCTAAAGGTAAGATGCTTGGTTATTTATACTGAGTTAAGAACCGTCTGATTGATTGATGGTTCGTACATTAGCTTGACTAGGGGCCAGCCGTGTAGGCGTCAGCCCGTGCAGAGACCGTCCAAAGGGCATGTGCAGGAAGAATGTTTTGAAGAGCTTGGGGGGGGGGGGGGGGGGGGGGGGGGGGTGTTGAGGGCAGGTGTTGTTAAGGGCAGGTGTTGTTGAGGGCAGGTGTTGTTGAGGGCAGGTGTTGTTGTCGCGCGCGTACTCAAGAGCGGTGTTGTTGCGCGCCTACTGAAGGGTGGGACGGAGGGTGTGTCGCGTCGCGGGGGCAATGAATGGTGATTTTGTTACAGGACTCGCATGTGGGATCTCAGGCAGTTTGTGTCGACAGCTCAGATATTAGTTTTGCATCCTAAAAGTCAAAGAAAGAGGAGGCTCTGGTGTGGCGTACAGTAAAAGAAATGCTCTCATTGTTGCATCCAGCGTTACCATTTCACGTTTTTTCAATTACCGCTGGCTCTGAAAGATGTCAGTTTTGTTTATTTCTACTAAAATCTAAAATAACAATTCAGTTTCTTTTCCATTCTGACTTTTTTCCCCTCAGAATGTAAAAGTTTGTCTCCTAGTTTGATTTTTTTTGTATTAGAATTTCTAGTTCAGATTTGTTTCTTAAATTTTAGTTTCTGTCTCAAAATTTTTAACCCCTCACACTTTTTGTTTTCAAAATATGGAATTTGTCTCATAATTTGACTTTTTTCCTTAAAATTTGCAGTTTTCATCACACAATTCAGATTTTTTGCTTAAAATTCTGAGTTTCTTTCTTACAATTGTGACTTTAATGTCTAATAATTTGACTTTTCTGTAGAATTTTACGTTCATGTCTAATAACTTTTACTTTTTCTCAAAATTTCTCAAAAGTTTCTCTCACAAATGTGACTTTTATCTTAGAATTAGTTGTTTATGTCTTACAATTAGTATTTTTTTCGAAGTATTTTGCATTCATGTCTAACAATTCTTACCTGTTTTCTTAGAATTTGTAGCTTGCATTTTTGCAAATATGCCTTTATTTCAAATATTTCAAAGAATTATTTTCACAGAATGCGTCTCACAATTCAATATCTAGAGTTTCTGCCTCACATTTTTTTCAATTCAGAGTTTGCATCTCACAATGAAGCCCTGTTTGAAATAGAATCTACATTTACACCTAACAGTTCTGCCATCTTTTTTAAATTGTGGGGTTTGCATTTCATCATTCAAAAATTTTCTCTAAATTTCAGAGTTCTCTCTCACATACCCCCCCCCCCCCCCCCCTCACACACACACACACACACACACACACACACACACACACACACACACATACACACACATACACACTCTTTTCCCTCAGAAATTTGGAGTTTGTCTATTATAACTCACTAGTGCCATTTAAACCATCTTCTCCGGAATCACCTGAACCCTATTAACAAAACCAGGACCGACGAAAACATGATTCAACTAAAACTTTAAAATAACAAATCAATCTCAATTCTGACATTTTTCCTTCAGAAAGTGTAGTTTGTGTCTTATAATTTGGCTTTTTTTTCTTATAAATTAAAGTTTGCATCTCACAATTAACTTCTTTTGCTCAAAATTACGAGGTTATGTCTTACATCTGTGATTTTTTTTCTTAGAATTTAAGTTAATGTCCAATAATTTGACTTTTTTGTAGAATTTATGTTAATGTCTAGCAATTCTTACTTTTTCCTTAAAATCCTGAGTTTCTTTCTCAAAATTGTGACGTTTTCTTAGTATTTTTTTCTAACGTTTTTAATAGTATTTTACATTTATCTCTAACAATTCTTACCGTATTTTTCTTAATTTTCAGAGTTTGTATCCCCTTACACACCCCTTTCCTTAAAATTTTACAATTACAATTGTAAAAGTCTTACAATTGTGACTTTTTTCTTAGAATTTGAGTTGTTTTGTTTTTTATGCTCAAAATACTAATGTGATAGTACTAATAATAATACAAATGTGTTAGTATTGTTCCTAACATTTTTAATAGTATTTTACATTCATTTCTAACAATTCTTACCGGTTTTCATCAAATTTGTATCTTGCATTTTTACAAGTCTGCCATTATTTCCAAAATTATTATTTTCAATCTCTTAATTCTAAATCTTTTTTCATTTTTAAAGAGTTAACAAATGCAAAATGCTCCTTCATAAATATAATCAATCGCAAATGTTCGATTACAACTTCTCGGATCTGCACTCTTCATCGGACAGTGAATGGTGATTTTGTTACAGGACTCACATGTGGGATGTGTGTCAACGACTCAGAAATTAGTTTTGCATCCTAAAAAACAAAGAAAAAAGGAAATAATGTATTTTCAGAGGAGGCTCTGGTGTGGCGTACAGTAAAAGAAACGCTCTCATTGTTGCATCCAGTGTTTCCGTCTCACGTTTTTCCAATTACCGCCGGCTCTGAAAGATGTCAGCGTTGTATACAGAAAACATGTTTCCACTAAAATCCTGTTTTCTGCCGCCCCGAGTGGAGTTTTGCTGGCTTGTGCGTCCTCCAGGGCTTTCAGCGGCCGTTTTTCCCACTGAGAAACACAGTCTCGCTGACAAATGACAGGGTCCTTGCGTCCCGCGGGCAGTGAGAAACGCAAACGGACCGGCCTCATGGTTGCTATCAGATTGAGAAAGCTGTAGAGATGGAGAGCCACATAAAAAAAAGCTCAGATCTGTCTAATTTAGTCATATGAGGCTGAGGGTAAACGTCCCAGACAACAATATGTCATTTTAAAGACATTACGGATGTTTTATTCGTGGAGTTCTGTGGTTCGGGTTGGGGATTGTGAGGACTGGGAGGGTTTTTCCATTCTTTATTTAATTTTTTTTACAATTAATTTCACATGTTTGGAGGCCACGGCTTTCAAGTGTAAAGTAGCAGAGAGATGCGCCTTGATATGGTCACAATGAATTGCAAATTAAAAGTGGAGTTATGACAGTGGAGAAAGGACAACATTATTATTATTTATTTTTTTGTTATTTTTTGTTTGTGTTGTGTGTATAATATAGGTTTTGTTTATTAAAAGTGCTGTAAACATTTATTTTGTACAAGCAATATTCATTCATTTCTTTTTCGGCTTAGTCCCTTTTCGGCTTAGTCCCTGGGGTCGCCATAGTGGAATGAACCGCCAACTTATCCAGCATATGTTTTACACAGCGGATGCCCTTCCAGCTGCTGGGAAACATCTATACATACTCATTCCAACACCAAGAGAACATGCAAACTCCACACAGAAATACCAACTGACTCAGCCAAGGTTTTAACCAGAAACCTTCTTGCTGTGAAGCGATTGTGCTACCCACTGAGTCACCATGATGCCCGGACAAGCAATAATTGAACATTTTATTTGATAACTTGATGTTTGAGATATTGATATTTTGAATCTCGAAATACTATGCTATGCTACTAGTAATAAATAAATAAATAAATAAATAAATAAATAAACAACAACAACAACAACAATAATAATCACACAAAAACATAGAGGATGCAACTGTACAGAAAATAATATTGAAGTTAAATAAATAAATAAATAAATAAATAAATAAATAAATAAATAAATACATATTTTTTGTAAACTTTGTAATGGTTTTTGTAAGGCTAAAAAAATAAAACATTTATTAAAATAAAATGATCCATATAAAAAAAATTCTTATAAAAATTAAATGTAGGCTATTTGGACATGCCTTGACCATAAAGTTGGACATAAATAAATAAATAAATAAATAAATAAATAAATAAATAAATAAATAAATAAATAAAGCATTTATTAAAATAAAATTATTAATACAAAACAAATTTCTTCAAAAACTCGTAAAGTATATTAAAAAAATGTAAAGTATTTGGAGACATCCTGACCATACAGTTGGACAAACATACATACATACATACATACATACATACATACATACATACTGTATGGTGAAATAATTAGTAAACTTTGTAATGGTTAATAAAATAAAATCAAAACTTTAGCAAAAAATAATATTTAATACAAAGCAATTATTCTGATAAAACTCGTAGGCTACGATGAGACATCTTGACCATAGAGTTTAAAATAAATAATTAGATAAATATTTTTGTGAAATAATTATTAAACTTTGTAATGGCTAATAAAATAAAATCACACTTTATTAAAATAAAATGATCAATACCAAAAACATTTTTAAACAGTTTGAACACATCTTAACTATGAAGTTGAAATAAATATAAAAAATAACAATAAATACAAATAAATAAATACATAAATATAAAACATAAAATTATGAAACTGTATTGGTTAATACAACAAAATAAAACATTTAATAAAGTAAAATATTTCATAAAACTTTATAAAAACTTGAAATCATAAATCTCAGGTAATTAAACATAAGCTATATAAGACATGTTTTGCCCTGGAGTTGAACGTAAATAAATGAATAAAAAGTAAAAAATAAATAAATAAGAATGAATTAATAAATAATTAAGAATGAATGATCAAATAAATAAGAAATAATTAATGAATTAATTCATAAATAAGAATGAATGAATTAATCATTAAATAAATATGAATGAAAAAATAAACAAATAAAAAAGGATGAATAAATAAATAATTAAAATGAATAAAAAAGAAAAAATAATCAAATAAATAAATAAGAATAAATTAATGAATATGAATGAATAATCAATTAAATAAAAAAGAATGAATGAATATGAATAAATAATCAAGTAATCAAATAAGAATGAATGAATACATTAATTAATGATCAAATAAATAAATAAAAATTAATGAATAAATAACTAAAATGAATGAATGAATTAATTAATGAATAAATAAGAATGAATAAACAAACAAATAAATAAGAATTAATTTGTAAATAATAAATAAATAAGAATGAATGAATATGGATGAATGAATAATCAAACAAATAAATTAAAATGAATGCATGAATTATAAATAAATAAATAAGATTGACTAAATAGATAATTAAGAATAAATGAATGAATGAATGAATTAATAGTCAAAAAATAACAAAGAATGAATAAATAATTATTAATTAATTAATTAATAAATACATGAGAATGAATGAATAAATAAATAGAAAAAATAAATATGAATGAACTTTTTTGTAATAAATAAATAAATATCAGGAAAATATAGTAAATACATTTAGCAAATAGTGTTTTTCCCCTAAATTTAGGTTGAAACCATTTAGCTTTTTCTTTTAGAAAACATTATTATTTATTACTGGAAAATGTTTTTTGTTTCATAGGATTGCAACAAGCATTTATAGACTGCTAAATATACAGTAGGCATTTGGTCATACTCTGTAATATATAATTCAGATCTTTATATATCACCACATCTATAATCAATAGAGGACCAGAAAACATTACCATCATCGTCTGCAGTTTTCTCTTCATGCGTTTCCCATCCCAGAACACTGTCCTCTGAGAATCAGTGACAGTCTGACCGCTGCAGACCAAACACAAGACATGACATCAAAGTCTCCGTTTGTCCCACATCCTACACTCATCCAGATTATGGCACAATTCTCTGTGGCATTGGCTTAGAAAACAAACCTCACGGAAAACAATCCTACGAGACAAAAATACAAAAGACGACATTGTTTGGCTGAAGCTTGATTAATACCACAGAGACGGTCTGTTTCATAATCATCTTCAGGAAATGTTGAGCTGCACGGGTCAAAACAAAATGCAGATGAATTTTATTCTCCTTCTGCTTTACAAGGAACGTCAGAATTAGCCTCTTGATTTAAAAGTCATTCACGTGTTTATGAAACTTTTTCTGGATTCTGAAGGAAATGTTACTGAACACAAATGCCCAGATTCATTCATTTTTCTTCGGATTAGTGCCTTATTTAACAGGAGTTGCCATAGCGGAATGAACCGCCAACTATTCCAGCATTTGTTTAATGTAGTGGATGCCCTTCCAGCTCAACCCAGTACCGGGAAACATCCATACACACTCTCATTCACACCCATATGATCAATTTAGTTCATCCAACTCACCTATAGAAACCCATGCCAACACGGGCAGAACATGCAAACTCCACATAGAAATGCCAGCAGGGATTTGAACCATAATATATAATATAAATAATAATGCATTTTAATTATGCTAAATAACACTGATGTATACAAAACTGAATTTTGAGCTTTAGGGTGTTTTCACATCTGTAGTTCGCTTCATTTGGTCCGGACCAAGGGCAATAAATGATGCATTGTTGCATTTTCTGCCCTCTTTGGGTTATTTTCACACCGCACTGCTGGCTTTGGTCCGAACCAGTTGAAAAGAACCAAAATGCAGTCATCTGACAAAATCCACATCTCTCATTGGCCAGATGTTGTTGAACATATTTCCTAAACTGCTTTTCGATTGGTCAGAATGCACGTGCAGGAAAATGCCAATGAACTCCTGCAAGTAAACAAACAGGCAGACACAATAATGTCACTTTTGACTATGGAGGGACGTCTGCGCTGGCTGATTGTATCCCTGCTCATAGTCTACTATATAGTTTGTATACATAACTTTAGACAAACTATACGAGTGAATAAATAAGAATGGTTAAATTAATAAGAATGAATGAATAATCAAAAAATAAAAAGAATTAATGGATAAATAAATAACTAAGAATGAATGAATTAATGAATAAATAAAAATGAATAAACACATAAATAAATAAGCATGAATGAATGAATAATCAAACAAATAAATAAGAATGAATTAATTAATTAATAATGAATTAATAAATAAGAATGAATTAATAAATAAATAGAAATAGAAAGATGAATGAATGATTAAATGAATGAATGAATGTACAGTTTTTTTTGTAATTAATAAATAAATATGAAAAAATATACTAAATACATTTAGCAAATAGTGTTTTTTCCCTAAATTTAGGTTGAAACCATTTAGCTTTTTCTTTTAGAAAACATTATTATTTATTACTGGAAAATGTTTTTTTTTTCATAGTATTGCAACATTATAGACTACTAAATATACAGTAGGCATTTGGCCATACTCTGTAATATATAATTCAGATCTTTATATATCACCACATCTATAGAGTAGCCATGAGCCGCCAACTATTCCAGTATTTCTTTTATGTATTGGATGCCCTTCCAGCTCAACCCAGTACTGGGAAACATCCATACACACTCTCATTCACACTACGGCCAATTCAATGACTGTAAAAAATATGGACGATGCGACAGCCCCTTCTCTCATTGAATGCCTTGAGTGCAAAACGCCTGCTTGACGGGCACAAACTGTCGCAAAAGACTGAGTCGAGCTTCCAACCAAACGCTTTATGTAAAATCAACCACGCCCCCCGAACTTTTCAGCAAGCGTTTGCTGTCTTATCAACACAAATGGATGTAATAACGTTAACAAATATGAGGGTTTTATATATTCAATCGCGCCAGCTCCGGGCCGCAGCGCATAACCTACTCGCGGCGTCGCTGGCTGATTCCGGCTTGCATGCGGCAGTGCCGGCTTGCTCGGCCGCCGCATCTGACTCGATTGACTGGGTCTAGAATCGGACCGTGAGTCCAGGCATCCGGAGTAGGTCCAGCAGAGGTAGTCAGCCTGAGCTCTGAGGGGTAAGTCTCCGGCAGGCGAGAATCTAGCCGGAACTGGCCCGAGTGTGTTTTGCTATCTGGGTGGTTAGGCATGTATCGGCAAACTAATAAAGCCCGAAAAAAAGCCCTGACCTTAGCGAATAAACAGTGTTCCACCAGGATCATGTATGTCAGAAACTATAGTTTACTGCTGAACTCATTTTGTCATGGTAAAATAACACAGAAATCGAATAATAACACTTCAGTCTCCTGCCGAAGCTCAGACGCGCTGCTTTGAGAAACTGTCAATCACAGCTGTCAATCACGATGACACGCCCAGCATTAAATTACTGCTAAAAACAAACTGTTTACAAAAATGAAGATCTGCACCTATTTCAGCACAATAACCAGTGCCTTAATCCACCAGAACCATCTTTCGGGACATTTTATTGCAAGTGTAATAAATTTTTTTATTTTGGCTCAAGTCTCCTTCATTAATACGGAGGAGGCGGGCTTTATGACTTGTACTGCAGCCAGCCCCCAGGGGGCGATCTAACGGCCGAGACCTTCACTCAAACGCAGGCTTGCGGCACACTTGGGCCAATTTAGTTAATCCAATTCACCTATAGAAACCCACGCCAACACGGGCAGAACATGAAATTATACATTTCGAGAATGAATCGTGTCTGCGGCTGCAAAACAATGGTTTAATGCATCACAAATTCTGATGGTGCATCGCACGTCACTTCAGGAGGACACGTGAATTAATTTAGCTAAACTGCGACAGGGTCATCTTACAGAAATATTACCAACAATACATCAGGTAATGTTCTTTCCTCTCCCTCTCTCTCTCTGCCTGACGAAAGTCTCGTTGTGGATCGTAGTTGTTAGAGCAACACATAATACTTTTGATACCTTGACTTCTAGTTGATCATTTGGAAAAGTGTCAGAAGGTGGATTTTTCTGATGAATCATCTGTTGATCTGCATCCCAATCATCACAAATACTGCAGAAGACCTACTGGAAACCGCATGGACCCAAGATTCTCATAGAAATCAGTCAAGTTTGGTGAAGGAAAAATCATGGTTTGGGGTTACATTCAGTATGGGGGCGTGTGAGAGATGTGCAGAGTGGATGGCAACATCAACAGCCTCTGTGCTGACATCTGTGCTGCCATTAAAAAAACACAGAAGAGGGCAAATTCTCCAGCAGGATAGCGCTCCTTCTCATACTTCAGCCTCCTCATCAAAGCTCCTGAAAGCAAAGAAGCTGCTCCAGGATTGGCCAGCCCTGATATGAACATTATTGAGCATTATTTAAGCAAAGTCAGACCTGAATGTCCAAATAAAATTATTAAAAATCAAGACATGATCATATATATATATATATATATATATATATATATATATATATTTTTTTTTTTTTTTGGTAAAATAAGCGTAATCTAGAGGCATTTGCCTTTCATACAAGTTACTTTTGATACCAAATGATCAACTAGAAGTCAAGTTATTATTTCTTGTTCCTAAAACTTTGATTTTAAAGACTTTTGTCAGGTGGTGTATATTGGTAAATGCTGAAAGCAACATTAAATGTGATTGAAAGATAAACCACTAGTGGTTAATAAATGAAACTGCAGTGTAAAGTGTTGCTGGAGTTGTTCAGGCCTGGAGCACTGAATATTAAATGAAGTGTGTAATTTGTGCTGCAGACATGAAACTGAGCAGTTGTGTTTTGGGTTGCACACAGGTCAGATTGTGTGCAGAAGTGAACAATAGTTTCTCACGTTGACGTCAGACACTGGTGAAAGAGATACGCTCGACCCCTGTGCTCATTCAGAATGACCCCTGAGCTCTCAACACCGGCTTCAGGACAGACTGAAACACAAACTCACATTACAGCTGCTGAAGCTTTTAATACTCCCACAAATAAACCTACAAACATACTATTTTATTGATGACTTTATATCATTTCTTTTTATTCAAAACTGTTTCATTAGCACTTTTAATTTTAAGGGTTTATCCTTCTATATTTCTGGAATGACCCATGTATCGCATCATCAACTTTATGCACAATGAGATTATGTTATCACACTTTATTTTGACAAACAATTCCCGCTACACTAAAAAAAGTGTTGCATGCAGAACTGTTGCAAACAATTTATTTGTGTTGAATTTAAACAACAAATTAAGTTTAATAATGTTCAACTTAATTTGTTTGTTTAATTCAGCCCAAATAAATTGTTCACAACCACTTAACGTAAAAAGATTGAGTAAACCCAAGGAATCAACTTTGAATATTTTTTTTTCAGTGTATTAACAAACCATCAACTAAGACTTATAGCTCAGTAAACTACTAACTATCTGCTTATTAATGGAAATCAGCATACTTTCATCTCAAAAAACATTGCAAGAATTAGATGCTTTGTTTCCATTGAGGAACTTGTTCATGCTTTTATCACCAGCAGAGTGGATTACTGTAATGGACTTCTCACTGGCCCAAAAAAGAGTCAGACAGTTGCAGTTGTGTATAGGTATTGGGTAAGATTGGGGATGTAATAAGATCATACTTTATAAGTGCTAATAATATAGGTGGAGCGTGTGTAAGGCTGGGAAAGGCTTAAGCCTGGTTTATACTTCTGCGTCAAGTGACCGGCGTAACTCACGGCGCATGCAACGCGCGTAGCTGTGCATTTATACCTCTGTGCGCTGTCTCTGTGGGTCTGCATTAACACTTCCAAAACACTAGTTGGCAGTGAGGTGTTAATGTGTCTCTGTGTCGAGTTTCTTCGCTGCTGTTTTGTCCTTTCTGAACGCTTCCGGGATGTACAAGTGGCTCAAACTCGCTCATTTTGAGGCAGGAATCGGCGGACGTGCAACAACTTTAACTATGAGGTAAACACAGAACAAAACTTTCCATCCGGAGCTCCTTCACGGGACTCCACACTTGTAAACAATCGCTCCATTGGGCTAGCACTGCTCGCGCGGCTCTCAGTCCCGACCAGACTTATCAGCGCTTCCAAGCCGACCAATCACAGAGCTTGCGCTATGCGTCGTTGCGACGTGTAGTTACATTTCTTGAGAGGTGCACGTCAGCGAAGGGCTATGCATCAACGCCATAGCATACGCCGCCGTTTGACGCAGAAGTATGAATCAGCCTTTAGCCTCCCCCTGGCCTGAGACCACATAGATAGCAGCAAAGAAAAAAATGCAGGGTGTAAGGTGGAATTTGAGTATATTTTAATGTTGATGATTAACAGAACAGTTTAGCTATTGTAAGTTTGTTAATTAAATTTAAAGTCCCCCTCCGCACAAAAATGGAACTGTCCAACTCTGCACTTTCCGACCCCAAACTTTTGACCGGTAGTGTAGATCAGTGGGTGAGTTTAATAAAATAATTTAATGTGCGTGTTGAACATAGTAGACGTATGTTTACATTTACATTTACATTTAGTCATTTAGCAGACGCCTTTATCCAAAGCAACTTACAAATGAGGACAAGGAAGCAACTTACACAACTATAAGAGCAACAATGAATAAGTGCTATAGGCAAGTTTCAGGTCTGTAAAATCTAAGAAGGAAAGTATTAGTAATTTTTTTTTTGATTAGGAAGATTAGGAAGGGAAGTGGAGACTAAATAGTTGAGTTTTTAGTGGTTTCTTGAAGACGGCGAGTGACTCTGCCGTTCTGATGCAGTTAGGGAGTTCATTCCACCAACTGGGCAGATTGAGCGTGAGCGTTCGCGAAAGTGATTTCTTCCTTCTTTGGGATGGAACCACGAGGCGACGTTCATTCACAGAACGCAAGTTTCTGGAGGGCACATGCATCTGCAGAAGTGAGAGCAGACAAGAAGGAGCAAAGCCAGAAGTCGCTTTGTAGGCAAACATCAGAGCTTTGAATTTGATGCGAGCAGCAACTGGCAGCCAGCGCAAACGGATGAGCAGCGGAGTGACATGTGCTCTTTTAGGTTCATTAAAGACCACTCGTGCTGCTGCGTTCTGGAGCAGCTGAAGAGGTTTGATAGAGTTAGCTGGAAGCCCAGCTAGTAGAGAGTTGCAATAGTCCAGTCTGGAGAGAGCAAGAGCTTGAACAAGGAGTTAAGCTGCATGTTCAGATGCGAGTGCGAATCTGCAAGATCGAGCAGTTCTAGAAATGTGGTCAGAGAAGTTTAGTTGGTCATCAATTAAGTTTATGGGCGGTGCTTTTGTTAAAACCTATCTTGGTGTGTCGCAAATCTTTTTAAATGCATTAAAGGGCAGCGCATATATTAGCCTCACCCTGGAGTTTGCTCACCCTCCGCAGATGGCTAATAAACAGTACATATCTTAATAATAGGCGGGTATTTAGCAAGTAGTTAATGGTGTAAAATGTTACTTAAACTAAAGTGTTAAACAATTTTTTATTAGGAGATTTCTAACTGATACATCCCTTAAAATAAATGTAACCCTTTAAAAGACACCCAATTAAATAGAAAAATGCCTGAAGTGCCACAGGGGGTTATAATAGGACCGTTGGAATTGTATTATGTATAAATAAATTATATTGTAATCGATTTCAATGAAGCTATTATAATACCATTAGATGCTAAACATTCCCATGTCTTCTCGCTTCAGGAATTGGCTTTCATACCCACATAGCAAAATTTCTCTGGCCCAGCTCTGGCCCACACAATCAGGTTTTGCTTGGCCCACATGCCGCAGTGAATTACGGTACATGACTGGACCAAATCTGGCTTCCAGACAAGGGCCAAACGCAGAACATATCTGGGCAAAGTCTCAGCCAAGTTATTAACTCATAACTGGGCCTGAACTGGGCCAGATAGGTTGGTGTGTCACGATTGCAATGAAATTAATAAACGCACGGAGTGATGCGCTTTAGGCACACTATGGGCACGCTTTTTCTCAAAGTGACCTGATTGGTAGAATTTTTTTTCTTTACTCAAAAATGATTTTAGTGTATTTTAAATGTGGGTCAAGACTGGCCAAACTCACATGGTCCACTTATCAAATTCGTAAATCTGTGCCTAATACTACGTTTTTCATCTGGCCCAAATCTTGTGTGCCGCCTTAGAAACGGTGCCACCTCTGCCAAATCCGGGCCATGTTTGGCCCACATGCTGTATGCCAGTGCCGAATGAAAGCCTGCTGTGCCAGCTTTATGCCAAATCTGGGCCAGAATTCTTTGCTACTAGGGTATGATGTCGAAATGAAAGAAACATGAGGTCATTTTAACATACAATTCACACAATTAACAAACCATTAACTGAGACTTTTAGCTCAATAAAGTCTTTTATCTGCTTAATTTATCTGCTTAATAATAATTATTAAGGCAGTAGATGTGTTTGGGTATTGGGTCGGATTGAGGATGTAAAATAAGATCATACTTTATAAGTTCATATCTTAATAATAGGCGGGTATTTAGCCAGTAGTAAATGGTGTTAAATGTTACTTAAAATAAAGTGTTGACCAAATTTTTATTGGGAGATCGGTCCCACTTTATATTAAGAGGCTTTAATTACTATGTACTTGTATCAATAAAATAAATACAACGTACTTACTATGTTCATATTTGCGAACACTTTTGGCGCTCTTAAGGTGGGCTATGGGTAAGGTTAGGGACAGGTTTGGTGGTATGGGCAGGTTTAAAGGTGGGTTAAGGTGTAAGGAATAGTCAACAGTGTAATTACACAAATTCATTACAGATGGTATTTAATCAATCATAAGTACAATGTAAAAACATGTATTTACCAGCCTGACCTCACGAGGAAACGTAAGTATTTTACGTTTTGTCAGTTTAGTGGCTAATTCGTACTAATTCGAATGAGTTCAGTCATAATCCCAAAGGAAACACTGTAATCATCTGCTAATTTTATTTTAGTTGTTAGTATAGTAGCATTTGTGTTTAGGTACTGGGTAGGATTGGGGATGTAAAATAAGATCATGCTTTATAAGGGCTAATAAACAGTTCATAAGTAGATGGGAAGAAAAAAAAACAGACACTTATATTCCAGTGTTCTCCCTGAGTCTAAATCCAGTTTTCCATGATGCAACTCTGACACAAACACACACACACACACACACACACACACACACACACACACACACACACACACACACACACACACACACACACGCACACACACACAGTCACAATGTGTTTTTAATCTCAAATCCCAAAGCGTGCAAAATGTACACAATCCCTTGCAGATCCTTTTCTTTCGGGCAGAAACGGAGACGAAAAACAAGAGCCACGTTCTCTGGTGCCGAACGCCAACACCGAAAACACAAGAAGATGATTGTGAAACGTCCACTGAGAGACAATTTAGGATGCTTTTTTTGTTGCATTACAACACATTGTTCCCAAAACTGGCCTGCAGAGTTGTTTGGTTGAAAAGCAAAATAAACCATTGATACATGTCCTGTGGGTTTTACATTTTCTTTTTTTCTGCCAATGTCTGTATCTGATTACACCTGTCATTTTCAGAGCCTGGACTGAAGGAACTCCATCAGGAAACCAGATAACACGATTTTACTTTGATTTCCGGCCGCAGATTGAGTTACAGGATCCTCATTATGCTGCTTTTGATTCATGTTGTCGATTCTGTGTATCAAGTTATTTTGTGTGTGTGTGTGTGTGTGTGTGTGTGTGTGTGTGTGTGTGTGTGTGTGTGTGTGTGTCTGTATAATATTAAAGACATTAAAATACTGTTTAAACCATTCATGCAAAATAAAGCAAAATGCTTAAATATGATCCTGATAAACATTTGATTATTTCAACCCAGGCACGTTCTGATTACGTACCCCTATATGCATATCTGGAGAGCACCAAATAAATTCCAGGTGCTACATTTTTTTGCAAATTTTTTTTTTCACAAATCCACCTGAGGCTGCTGTGTACTTTTTTTGAGATCTCAAATTAATATCGCGAGTGCCGTTCGTGCCTGCTGTTCTCACTTAAATTTACTAGAGGCTGCTGTCGACTGAATGACTGAAGACCGACCGATACTCCCACCAACCCCCTTCCCTAAACCCAACCAACAGTGTTTTCGAAAGCATGGATTGACCCACCCACCACCTTCTCTACACCCAACCAACAGTGTATTAAAAAGCACAGATTGACGTGCCCACAAAACATCCTTAATCCCAACTGACAGTGTTTTCAAAAGCACCGATTGACTCGCCCACAACACATCCTTAATCCCAACCTATAGTGTTTTCAAAAGCACCGATTGACTCGCCCACAACACATCCTTAATCCCAACCTATAGTGTTTTCAAAAGCACCGATTGACTCGCCCACAACACATCCTTAACCCCAACCGATAGTGTTTTCAAAAGCACCGATTGATGCACCCAAGACACTCCCCTTAACCCAACCAACATTGTTTCCAGTTTTGACCCGCCACAACACTTTCCTAAATCCAACCGATAGTGTTTTCAAAAGAATTGATTGACCCAACCAACAGTGTTTTCAAAACCACTGATTGACGTGTCCACAAAAGTCCCCTTAACCCAACCGACAGTGTTTTCAAAAGCACTGATTGACCAGTCCACAACACTCCCCTTAACCCAACCCATATTGTTTTCAAAAGCACCGATTGACATGTCCACAACACTCCCCTTAATCCAACTGATAGTGTTTCCAAAAGCACCGATTGACGTGTCCATGACACTCCCCTTAACCCAACCGATAGTGTTTTCAAAAGCACTGATTGACATGTCCACAACACTTCCCTTAACCCAACCGACAGTGTTTTCAAAAGCACAGATTGACGTGTCCACAACACTCCCCTTAACCCAACCGATAGTGTTTTTAAAAGCACCGATTGACATGTCCACAACACTCCCCTTAACCCAACCGATAGTGTTTTCAAAAGCACCGATTGACGTGTCCACAACACTCCCCTTAACCCAACCGATAGTGTTTTCAAAAGCACCGATTGACATGTCCACAACACTCCCCTTAACCCAACCGATAGTGTTTTCAAAAGCACCGATTGACATGTCCACAACACTCCCCTTAACCTAGGGGTGTCAAACTCAATTCCTGAAGGGCCGAAGCCCTGCACAGTTTAGTTCCAACCCTGCTCCAACACACTTACCTGTAGGTTTCAAACAAGCCTGAAGGACTCAATTAGTTTGATCAGGTGTGCTTAATTAGGGTTGGAACTAAACTGTGCAGGGCTGTGGCCCTTTTGGAACTGAGTTTGACACCTGTGCCTTAACCCAACCGATAGTGTTTGCAAAAGCACTGATTGACGTGTCCACGACACTCCCCTTAACCCAACTGACAGTGTTTTCAAAAGCACAGATCAACCCGCCCACGACACTTCCCTAAACCCAACCCATAGTGTTTTCAAAAGCACTGATTGACGTGTCCACCCCCCTCCCCAAATCCCAACCAATAGTGTTTTTAAAAGCACCCATTGAGCCACCCACAACACTTCCCTAATCCCAACCCATAATGTTTTCAAAAGCACCGATTAACGTGCCCACACCTAACCCTACACCATGACATCACTAGCTCCATTGAGTGCATTGTGTCTGACATTGCATCTCTGAGAAATGCGATCTCAGTCTGCATCATCATGGCTGCATCCATATAGTATTGCTTTTTGGCTTAGCTTTTTTTGCGTTTTGTACAAAATGCACTTATATTAGTGGCTTTGCCACATTTGCATGGTATTTTGAATGCGAATGGCACTTTATTTAAAGGAAAATTAATAGTGTGACTTGTGATGGATATCATGGATGTTTATAAAATACAAGTTATGTAATATCAACTGTTCCGGACCTTTGACATTAATAAAATTTTAATGGGGACCTAGACATTGAGAACCCCTGTGTAGAGGGACATTCATTCATTAATTTTCGGCTAAGTTCCCTTATTAATCAGGGGTCTCCACAGCGGAATGAACCGCCAACTTATTCTGCATATGTTTCACGCAACCCAACACTAGGAAACACCCATACACACTCTTTCACACACACTATGGCCTATTTAGCTTATTCAATTTACCTATACCGTGTCTTTGGACTCTTGTGGAAACTGGAGCACCAGGAGGAAACCCATGCCAACACGGAGAAAACAAGCAAACTCCACACAGAAATGCAAACTGACCCAGCCGGGGTTTGAACCAGTGACCACCGTGACGCCCTATAGAAATAAAAAAGCTTAATATTAAACAGTACTTATAAGTTATAATTATACCAACTCAAATGCTTATTTAAAGCTGTACAGTTTATAAATAATTAGCGATTTTTGAGGGTGTACACAGAACATTCATAATTGTGTGAAAGGTTTAAAACATTCAATGTCGGAAAAAACGTTCAGAGCTCAAGTCTTTAAAGGTTTCTGAGGCAAAAGACCCTCATTAACTAATTAAAAAGGAACTAAAACCTTCACAAATATGTCAGATCGACTAATAGTTTCCTGAGTCTGTCCTGATCACAGGTTTGAACAGATCAGCGGTGAGCAGAACCTCAGGCTCTTCACACTGATCGTCCTCACACACACACACACACACACACACACACACACACACACACACACACACACACACACACACACACACACACACACACACACACACACACACACTCACACTCACACTCACACTCCACCTAAACAACACTGAGAGAGATTTATTATTATCTACAGATCAACACAGTGTGCACACGCAGGCCAGGTTAGCAGGATGAAACGAATGCGTTTAAATGTGCTACTGTACTAAATCTCTGGCGTGGAGTTGATGAGAGATGAGCAAAACATTGATTTCAAACATACAAATCCGCCTAATAACAACTCACAATTGCCTAATACAAATACAGAACATGAACTGTTAAAATCGTAGATGTTTTTAAATAATTTTATTGGGTAGATCTTATTTTATAAACAGATTCAGGAATGTTGCCATTCGTTTTATTATCTAAGGGGAAAAAGAGGCATATTCGGAAAAAACAACATAAAAACAGCATTTTAGCATTGTCAAAAGTGTTTATGTTCATTTTGTGGATTAAAACTATTGTAAAATGTGATTTTAAACTAAAATGGTGTAAAATATGGTGTATATTGATATGGAATTATTTCCACGCGCTTACTAGCATTGCATGATGCTTCTGGAGGCAGTTTGGTTTTTAAATGTTAGTTTTGGGCTCCATCTAGTGGCCAGTGGCTGTCTGTAGTTCAACTATTCATTTATTTATCGTCTGTTGTATTTTTTATTTTCTATTTTCTATTTTTGTTTTCCCCAAAATTGTCCTAAAACAAGAATGTGTGCTGTTCAAAAGTTTTTGGACAACTTTAATGAAAGGTGATGATCCACTTCAAATATGTACATACAGTTTAATTCAGAAATATTAGCCCCCTTTATTTTTTTGTTCTTTTTTAAATATTTTCCAAATTATGTTTAACAGAGCAAGGGAATTTTCACAATATGTCTGATAATATTTTTTTCTTCTAGAGAAAGTCCTATTTATTTTTTTCCGGCTAGAATAAAAGCATTTTTTTCAATTTTATAAACACCATTTTAAGGTCAATATTATTAGCCCTTAAGCTATATATTTTTTCGAAAGTCTACAGAACAAACCATTATTATACAATAACTTGCCTAATTACCCTAACCTGCCTAGTTAACCTAATTAACCTAGTTAAGCCTTTAAATGTCACTTTAAGCTGTATAGAAGTGTCTTGAAAAATATCTAGTAAAATATTACTTACTGTCATCATGGCAAAGATAAAATAAATCAGCTAATAGAAATGAGTTATAAAACAGAAATTGAGGGGGGAAATAAACAGGAGGGCTAATAATTCAGGGGCGCTAATAATTCTGACTTTATACTGGTCAAAGTTTGGGGTCTGTATGATTTTAAACGTTTAAAAAAAAGCTTCTCCTGCTCACCAAGGCTGCATTTATTTAATCACAAATACAGTACAAATTGTAAAACTGAAATATTATTGCACTATGAAATACTGTAACTGTTCAAAAGTAGTTTATCGTTTAATTTAATAATTTATTTCAGTGGTTTTAAAGATGAATTTTCAGCTAAATTACAGCAGTCTTCAGAGTCACATAATCCTTCAGAAATCACTCTAATAATAATGATAAATATTACTACTATTAATAATATTACTATTTTATATTATTAATTGCAATAGTAATAAAAGCAATAAT
This sequence comes from Danio rerio, assembly GCF_052040795.2. NCBI lineage: Eukaryota > Metazoa > Chordata > Actinopteri > Cypriniformes > Danionidae > Danio > Danio rerio. The sequence continues at coordinate 58,406,331 of NC_141026.1, forward strand.
GACTGAAGTAATCATTTCATTTGAAACGACATACAATACGAAAGCAGCTATTTAAAAGTTTAATAAATATATATATTTTTTCTTGAAACATTCTTTTTTTACATTTAATAAATGCTGCTTTGATGAACAGAATAATTAAAAAAAAATAAAATAAAAAACAGGAAAAAAAAACACTGACCCCAAACTTTTGTATATATAAATATGTGTATGTTTTATATTTAGGAATATGTGCTATTTAATAGTTTTAAGACAACTTTGATGAAGGTGATCACTTAAAATGTTGACTACTCTATAAAGCAATATATATTCTTGTTTTTGAATGGGTTCCTTCTTTTTATATTAACACAAATTTATAAGTGGATTAAAGTATTGACCAACATTGAGTAATTTAAGCATTGAGCATACAGTCCTCCGCATATATGTGTACACCCCTCACAGATCTCTTTTTTAAATTCACATTTTTAATAGGAAGCTATACAGCATTATAGTTATGCATATACTTTACATTAGATTAGTCAGTGCTGAAGCCAAATCTGGAACTAATCTAACAAAATAACTTACGATAATGGTCCAAAAAACTTGTACAGCCAAATGTATATATTATAGAAACATATGAAATACAAGTTTAAAAAGAGGAAAAATCAAGAGAAGCAAAACAATGAAAACATTTAGTTGAATTTTTTTTAGTTTGTTTTTTGCAATATTTTGCTTGAATTTAATTGAATTATCTTTCAATTTCTAAATATGTTTGACTAAACTATTATTTTAATAAATATATCTGTTTAATAAATCTGTTTTGTTTAAATGCACCAAAATACACTGAATATAGATTCACTGGGAAATGGAGAAAAATATTCATTTTCAATATAGAGTGTACTTAATTATGAGCACTGAATATGTAACGGAGGCCAGCTAGTAAGTGCTGTGCTGGTACACCTCACTCCTCTGACCTCTAAAGGTGCTCTAGCCACAAACATTAAAGGCTATGGTCTTAAGCCTCCTTGTTAGAGCAACCGACTCCCATGCGGAAGGCCGCCGGTTCGATACCAGCTAGGGATGGGTGGTGTATGACCGACGGGGTTTGATATATATGCCTTTATTTACATAAAATGTAACTTATTTGTCATGATTTTTATTTTTAAATCTTTTTTTTTTCTTTTTTTTTTTTTAGGGCGAGTATTTTTTTGAAAAGTAATTCTGTCAGTAGACATAACACAACATATGAATGTGCTGAAACTCTGATTTGGAACATTTATCGTTGTGTATATAAAAATATCTAAAGGATGAAAAAAGATACTATAAACACTATTAAAATGCTCTACTATAATAGGCAACACGGTGGCGCAGTGGGTAGCGCTGTTAGCTGTTAGCTAATTCTCCCCGTGTTAGCATGGGTGTTCCGACGTCCCCCACAGTCAAAGACATGCGCTACAGGGGAACTGACTAAGCTAAACAGGCCGTAGTGTATGAGTGTGTGTTAATACAAGAGAGCATGAGTGTTGCCCAGTGCTTTGTTGTGGCTGGAAGGGCATCCGCTGCATAAAAGCATATGCTAAATAAGTTGGCGGTTCATTCCGCTGTGGTGACCCCTGATTAATAAAGGGACTAAGCCGAAAAGAAATTGAATGATACTTTAAAAATCAATCCCAATCTACCTCTGAAACAACTTTGTAGTCAAGATATTTCTGATGTACATTATAAGCTTGGCCACATGATGGCAGCATCGTCTAATAAAAGGTAGAAGCATCCTCAAGAAGCATCTGAAAGTTTGGCAAACTGCACCTTAATCAGCCACATTAGAGAGCACCGTGTTCATGGAGAGGAATAATGCACTCACTACTGACACACACACACACACACACACACACACACACACACACACACACACACACACACACACACACACACACACACACACACACACACTCAGAGACAGACAGTCTAAAACATCTGCATTACCAGAACAAACAAATACATTAAACCCAAACTACTGCATCATTTTAGAAATTGCACGTTGCTGGTCTGAAAAGCTACGATGCATCATATTTTTGTCTTGAAATGTGTGATGAATATGAGACATTAGTGCTCATGCAGCGCAGATGGCAGAACTGTTGAATGTGGAGATTTGTTGCATCTGGCCTCAAATCCCTGTAATATGTTTGCATATGAAACCATAAAACAACTGAAACTCTGAAATGAACGTACATGCATCATCGGGACCGTTACAATTAATCACGGGAACTGTATTCAGACCGACAAAAAAGGAGAAAAGGGTTTTGTAACTGGGAAAGAATTGTAACACAGTTGGCAGAAATTTAGGAAGCACTTCATTTTGCAGTCCTGTTTTGTGTGGCAACACGGTGGCCTAGTGGTTAGCACTGTCGTCTCACAGCAAGAATGTTGCTGGTTCGAGTCCCGGCTAGGCTAGTTGGCATTTCTGTGTGGAGTTTGCAAGCTCGCCCCCTGTTGGCGTGGGTTTCCCCCACAGTCTAAACACATGAGCTATAGGTGAACTGAATAAACTAAATGGGCCATGAGGTATGTGTGTGAATCAGTGTGTACGGATGTTTCCCAGTACTGGGTTGCAGCTGGAAGGGCATCCACTGTGTAAAACATATGCTGGATAAGTTGGCGGTTCACTTTATTGTGGCGACCCCTGATGAAGGAGGGACTATGGACAATTAATGAATGAATGTTTTGTGTGTACGGCCTCGATTACGCTTTTGAAAATGGCGGCCGGTACGATCTCATTCATACAATTTAGTATGATTTGCTTATTCACCAATGATGGTTGAGTTTAGTGGTGTGGTTGGGTGACATGCCTCATTTTTTGTATCATACATTTTCGTACAAAGCGAAGCACTGGCGCAGTAGGTAGTGCTGTCGCCTCACAGCAAGAAGCTCGCTGGGTCACTGGTTCGAGCCTCGGCTCAGTTGGCGTTTCTGTGTGGAGTTTGCATGTTCTCCCTGCATTCGTGTGGGTTTCCTCCGGGGGCTCCGTTTTCCCCCACAGTCCAAAGACATGTGGTACAGGTGAATTGGGTAGGCTAAATTGTTCGTAATGTATGAGCTGGGCCGGAGCAAGCTGAACTGCCGCTCTAGGCAAAGGACGGTCACGCCGCCCTCAACCGCAACCCTCTCTATTCTGCCGCCCTAGATACGGATATAACGAAGGGCGCGGGTGGTGAGGGTAGTGTCGGGGACGCGGATATAACTTAGAAGCGGTGGTAAGGGTAGTGTCGCGGACGCGCTGTCTCTATTCTGCCGCCCTAGATACGGATATAACGAAGGGCGCGGGTGGTGAGGGTAGTGTCGGGGACGCGGATATAACTTAGAAGCGGTGGTAAGGGTAGTGTCGCGGACGCCGCTGTCTCTATTCTGCCGCCCTAGATACGGATATAACGAAGGGCGCGGGTGGTGAGGGTAGTGTCGGGGACGCGGATATAACTTAGAAGCGGTGGTAAGGGTAGTGTCGCGGACGCCGCTGTCTCTATTCTGCCGCCCTAGATACGGATATAACGAAGGGCGCGGGTGGTGAGGGTAGTGTCGGGGACGCGGATATAACTTAGAAGCGGTGGTAAGGGTAGTGTCGCGGACGCGCTGTCTCTATTCTGCCGCCCTAGACGCGGAAATAACTGACAGCGCGGGTGGTGAGGGTAGTGTGGCTGACGACGCCCTCTCTATTCTGCTGCCCTAGGCGGCTGCCTAGGTCGCCTCTATGGACGCGCCGGCCCTGTGTATGAGTGTGTGTGTGAATGTGTGTGTGGATGTTTCCCAGAAACTGGGTTGCAGCTGGAAGAGCATCCGCTGCGTAAAAACTTGATGGATAAATTGGTGGTTCATTCCACTGGGGCTTCATTCCACCGGATTAATAAAGGGACTAAGCCGACAAGAAAATGAATGAATGAATTTTCGTAGACTGTTTGTATTAGACTCTAAACTAACAAAGCCTAAAATAGTTACATTTCCTTGTGAGAACGCCTTCGTGTGGTATGGCAGGACATGGATCTTTCTCTCTGTGAAGGCTGTAACACTGACACTGATTTAGGCATCTGGATTGGAGAAAATCAACAGCGCTATCCAGTGGACACAATTGCAACAGCATTTTCTTATATTGAAAAATTGCAGCTCATTTTTATTTTTACACAATCATCTGATCTGGCTCGTGGGCCGTACGTTCGACATCCCTGCTTTAAGGCTATAGATGCAATTTCAGAAACAGTCTGCTAAGCTAAGCTAAGTTAAAATTGCTCCTGTCAAACCTGAAATTGGCAGAATGGATTAAAAATATGTAAAAAAAAAAAAAGGTCTGTTTAATTCTATAGGAGGTCTAATAAGATAAATAAAAATGACTATAACAAGAGGTGGGGGTGATACTTTATGGCTGAAGGGGGAAATTTATTTTTAGAAAAGTGGAGTGTCCCTTAAAGAGTTTTGGGCATGATTTCAGATACATTCTGCTAAGCTATACTAAAAATGCTTGCGCCAAACCTGACATCAGCTGAATGAATTCAAAAAAGTTAAAATTAGTATGTTGAACTGAGGAAAGAGCTAAAACAATAAATAAATAAACCTTTTTAAAAGAAGTGTAGTGTTCTTTTAGGAGTATAAGGGCAATTTCAGATACAGTCGGCTAAGCTAAACTAAAGGTGCTCCAGTCAAACCAAGAGATTGTCTAAGGCCCCGTTTACACTAGTGCGTTTTAGTTTTAAAACGGCGTTTTAGAATGAAAACGATCCGCGTCCACACTCGCGTTTCACCCAGCGTTTCTGAACAGCTCTCCGTCCACACCAAAACGCTGAAAACGCACATCACGTGACCACACACAGACTCTCAGGCAAGCGCTGCAGCTCATCTTCCCAGATGAGAGCTGTGCTAGTCGGACTTCTCATCAAGCATCTCCCGCTGGATCTAATATCTCACTATATTTATTAAACGTGATATTTCATTCATCTTGTTGTCTTTATCTAACGACATATTCCCTGATTTTGGTCCCTGGAATCTATTACTTGTTCTCAGGTAACATGTTTTGGCTGAGCGCAAAGATAAGTTAATGATTAATAAGCACGTACATTCTGTATATTGACTGATCGCTTGCCTTTATTTCCTATAATATATAAACTTATTGTATGTTATACTTTTAAAATGGCCATTATCGATTAAAACTGATATTCAGCAAAAGAGAGGGTTCCGTATTTTCACTGAAATTGAAAGGAGGCAGTTGTTATCGGCTCCGTTTTGTTATAAATATGCACACAGTGAAGATGACGCTCATATATGCAGCACGACGCCTCAACATTTCTGCTGTCTGTTAAGTTGTTAATATTAAAATGAAAATAGGCAGTTCCTTAAATCATGTTTACATTTTATTGTTGAGAAAGTGAAGCAACGTAGCCAGGGTGATGTGAATGAAGTTATAAAGTACACTGTTCCCTTTAAAGATTTACCCGTGTCCTCGGTATAGTCTGTTTTCCATATCAAACTGAGAAGAAGAGACTGCAGCCTTGATCAAACTTGCGAAGTTTTAACTTACACGGAGAAGATGCATGACTGAACTGTGTGTGTTAGGCTACTTAATATTCAGGAAAAGCCCCAATCAGAGAGGCGAATGTCAGCAGCCCCGCCTCCGTTTTCAGATGTCTCCGTTTTCCATCATCCACACTGAGATGGAGCAGCAGCGTTTCAGAATAAAAACGGCCTCTCCAGCGTTTTCGAAACGCTCCGTTTTCGGCGCTCGAGAACTCCGGCGTAGTGTGGACGGTTGGCGTAACCGTAGCAAAACTTATGCGTTTTCAAACTAAAACGCATTAGTGTAAATGGGGCCTAAAAGTATTAAAAAACAGTAAAACTCATCTGTTTAACTCAGTTAATAACAATTAAATAAGCCTATTCTCCAAAACGTGGAGTATTTCTTTTAGGCTATGATCATTTTGGATACAGTATATTAAGCTAAGCTAAAAGTGATCCCATCAAACCCAGAGATTGGCTGAAAGGATTAAAAAAAATGGTAAAAACCTAATCTGTTAAACTCTATTGCATATTTAATAACACATAAATAAGCCTATTTTCCAAAATGTAGAGTATTCCTTTAAGGGTAGAGAAGGCAATTTCAGATACAGTATATTAAGCTAAGCTAAGTGATCTCACCAAAGCTGAGATCGGCTGAATGGATTAAAAAATGGTAAAACTCATCTGCCTAACCTATTGGGGAAGATTTCAGATACATTCTGCTAAGCTAAGCTAAAAGTGCTTGTGCTAAACGTGACATCGGCTGAATGGATTCAAAAACATAAAACAAGTATGTTGAACTGGAGAAGAGCTAAAAGGATAAATAAATAAGCCTATTTTCAATAGAAGTGTAGTGTTCTTTTAGGAGTATAAGGGCAATTTCAGATACAGTCATCTAAGCTACGCTAAAATTGCTCCCGTCAAATGCAGAGATTGTCTGAAAGGATATAAAACGGTAAAACCTGTCTGTTTAACTCTACAGGACAGTTAATAACAAATAAATAAGCCTATTTTCCAAAATGTGGAGTATTCCTTTAAGGATAGAGGAGGCAATTTCACATACCGTATATTAAGCTAAGCTAAAAGTGCTCCCATCGAACCTGAGGTCAGCTGAATGGATAAAAAAACGGTAAAACTCATCTGCTTAACTGAAGTAGAGCTAATATCATTAATAAATAAGCCTATTATTAAAAAAGTGGAGTGTTCCTTTAACGGTATACAGGCAATTTCAGATACAGCCAAGTTAAAAGTGCTCCTTTCAAAGCCAGAGATTTCCTGGATGGGTTCAAAAACAATAAAACTCATCTGTTTGACTGGAGGAGAGCTAATAACATAAATAAATAAGCCTATTTTCAAAGAACTGGAGTGTTTCTTTAAGGGTATACGAGTGGATACAGCCTGCTTTATCTAGTACAGTATGGTCTCTCAGACTCAGGTGAGCTCCGTGACGTGTGTTTTTTCCATCACGGTCACGGCTGTGCTTGTACTTCAGTCTCAGATCAGAATGGATCATTACAGTAATAAGGCTTTTAGTATACAGGTTAGAACCCATAATTGGCTTGAAAGGCACGAATGCACTCAGGCTTTTCAGAAAGCTGCCGTACTTCCCTGGAAGTCGCATTGTTTTTGTTTCAAATGAACAGACGAACGTGGAAATGGAAGAGATATAATTACGTGAGAGGCTGTGTTCAGGTCTGTTGTGCTGGTGCGGGTGAAGAGTCAAACATTCACACATGACCAACACACGGCGTGCAGTCAATGCATTAGATGAAGATAATAACTCATAAAACAAGCAGAGTGCTCAGGCAGATGACTTTAGCCAATTCTTATCAGGTGACGTTTGATCTAAGTGAACACAAACACACGTTCTGAAGTTTGATTTGAAGGTTTGTTAGATGTTAGTATCAGTATGTTATCAGTACCAGTATGTCTTAGGCCTCGTTTACACTAGTGCATTTTAGTTTTAAAGGGCCATGAAACCCCCTCGTTTCAGCAGGGTGTTTTCACATCTCTACTTTGAAAAAAGTCAAAAAAGTGGGCGTGTCCAGCTCTGTTTAGGGGGGAATGTCGGAGGAAGAAAAGTGGGATGGTGTGGGAGTGTCTATTTGGGCACGCGCTAACTTTCAGAGTCAAAACACACACACACAGAGGGGAGAAAGTGATGGTGTTTACATGGACATCTGTAGTCGAATTATTTGCCAAATTAATAAATGGTGGACTTTAACTGCAGTTTATTCAGGGAATTCATTCATGTCCCTCGCGACAAACGAGATATTTGATTCGAGGAACTGCTCTAATCGTGTATTTTTCATGCAATGTTTGATATCGCACGGTGAATGAGAGAAAAAAAACCTCAGCATTTCCCGGAAACTTAGATGCACACGGCTAGTAGTGTCAGAAAGCCGCGTGTGTTATTCCGCTCACTAAATACGGTGAAAACTCTACACGAGGTTAAAGTTTGGTTGTGATGCTAACATGTTTAAACTCGGTGCAATAGTTCGATACGAACAAACTGAATAAACAAAGAGCACTGCTCGCTCACTTACCAAATCTGTAGAGACAGAACAATCACCAGCAACTAGAGCCGCGTCTTTATTTAGAGAAGACTACAAGCAAATCCGGATCTCAGCGTTTGCAGATGAGAACAGCTCTCAGGTAAACAATAATCCTCCTTAGACACGTAAGTTATTGTTGTCGAATGTCGCGTACACTGTAATCCACATGTGAGTCTGAGCCTTCACAGAGAGAAAATGAAAACGAAACTTAACTGCAGCAAACTATAAAAGCAACACTTCACGCTTGTTTTGCCAACACAACGTGGTGTGTCTGTCGTCTAAACACTGTGACAGTAATGAATATTAATGAAGTTGCACAATAGAGCGCGCTGATTGGTTTGAACCAAGCTTTACTCATGCATTAATGCAGCACACTGTAAGACGTAATAAGACTCACTCTGGCACAGACGTCCAGTCTGCACGCTGGAATACACGCTATTATGTCATGACCGTGACGCAGCTTAAAAAATTATTTTTAAACCAGAAGTACGAATTTGCTTGAAATAACGCGAAAACAACCAATTTACACTTTTTAGTGAAATATAGGTGTCCTAATAGTGTTTTTAGCAGTGTGGGACACATATACGACTGTCAACAGCTCAAAAAATGTGTTTCACTTAGCGTCTCTGAACATATCTCCGTCCACACTACGCCACCAAAAACGTATATCACATGACCATTCGCACACTCTGGGCATGCGCGTTCGAGTATGAACAGAAAGCATGCGTTTCGCTTTGTATTTGGTTATTGTTAGTCAACAAATGCCGGTTGAACATTTAACACAATGGCAAAGAAAGCAAGAGAGGTATTTTTGTGGACAGACGACAAGGTCGAGTTATTACTAAATGTAACAAATGAATAACTGCACATTGGCGCCTAAAACAGTCAATAGTGCAAACAACGCTCCCATTTCTGTGTCCATGTTGTTGTTTACAGCACTGTCTTCCGGTAGCGTTAAAGCCATGTGTTATAGTCATGTGATAGAGGCTTGACGAAAAAGGGAAGGATACGCAATGACACAAAAGCCCCAATCAGGTAGCAAATCTCAGCAGCCACGCCTCCGTTTTCAGATGTCTCCGTTTTCCCCCATCCACACTGAGACGGAGCAGCAGTGTTTCAGAATGAAAACAGCCTCTCCAGCGTTCAAAACGCTCCGTTTTCGGTGCTCGAAAACTCCGGCGTAGTGTGGACGGATGGCGTAACCGTAGCAAAACTTATTCGTTTTAAAACGAAAACACATTAGTGTAAACAGGGCCTTAAAGGGGTGGTCCACTACGATATCATGTTTTAAACTTTAGTTGATGTGTAATGTAGCTGTGTGAATAAACAACATCTCTGAATGTAAAGTTTAATGCAAAGGGAGATATTCGCTTTTACAGAGTTAGCTTAGCAAAGTCTACAGTGAACGGGTTTAGGGACTACAAAAAAACACATCCAGGCTATTAAGATCACAAGCGCTTCCAGTTAAGCACATACACCCTGCGCAGTGAAGGGGTGTGGCCAGAGGTGTGGAGTTTGCATGTTCTCCCTGCGTTCGCGTGGGTTTCCTCCAGGTGCTCCAGTTTCCCCCACAGTCTAAAGACGTGTGGTGCAGGTGAATTAGGTAAGCAAAATTGTCTGTAGTGTATGAGTGTGAATGAGTGAGTGTGGATGTTTCCTAGAGATGGGTTTTCGGTTGGATGGGCATACGGTGCATAAAAACGTGCTGGATAAGTTTCGTGGTTCATTCCGCTGTGGCGACCCTGGATTAATAAAGGGACTAAGCTGAAAAGAAAGTGAATGAATGAATGAATGTTTCCAAACACTAGTATTTACTATAGTATTTTTTCATGTAACGTAATAGCTTATACAGTATATACTGCCTCAATGACAGGCGAATATATGTTAGTGCTGTAGAAAACTCGGTCCTCTCAATGATATAAGAATCATCCCCAATTTATGTGGTTATTTTCTATTCATATCTCCTTTAAATTACGTTATAAATTGCAAAAATACGGACTGTCCTGTGTCTCCCATTCAGTTTTTTTTTTTTACTTCCTGCCCTCCATCTGAATTTCGCACTTCACCAGAACCACGTAATTGCAAACAACCAATTGGCAGTTTTAATTTTTTACAAAAGGGGTTGAGCTTCTAAAGACCTACCCTGTCTCGATTCAAATTATATCACACATTAAACAAAAGTGCACATTTCAAATCACTTTATGACACCTTTAAGTACCCACATACTATTTTTTCGGACCTGTATAGGGGAGACTAGCCGAATTTTAAGAATATCATCTTTTATGGATGGTGAGACCGAACGGATTGTCTTCACTAGTGGAGAGAATGTTTGGATTTCACATTGGAGAATCAATATCTCAGATGTGTAAAACCTTAGAGAACACAAACCCAAACGCTGCTCCTGCAAGACAACACTTTTTCAGGCTAAGAGATACTATTTCGCAAGACAGCAAAGAGAATTCGACCAATCTGCTTCACTATTCATCTAAGAAGAGTTGAACTCTGGAGAAATAACGAGTTTGCAGTTGTTTATTTGAGATTTGCTCGTAACTCTGTATCTGCCATTCATGAAATATTTCCTCAATTGAGAAACAAGTCTCAATGCATTGACAGGTTTTTAATTGCAGTCCGTGTTCTAGTTGTATGCTGTAAATATATTTGTAAACCAAAAATTTTATATTTTTTGTAATTTATAGATCCTTTATTTTAACTTTAAAACAAATTTAGATGTTGAAAAGTTTGAAAAAAATAAAATCTATATTGATATATTCTGGAATGGTAATGTAAATCCAGCCTGATCTCACAAGGAAACGTAAATATTTTACGTTTTGTCAGTTTAGTGGCTAATTAGTACAAATTCGTACGAGTTCAGTCGTACAAAAATGTGCGATTTTAAAAAGGAGGCGTGGCACCCAACCCCACCCCAACCGTCATTGGGGGATAAGCAAATCGTACTAAACTGTACGAATTAGATTGTATGAATTCATAAGAATTAGCCACTAAATCAAAAAGTTATGAATTGCCGTGAGATTGCATTGTGTAAATCACAGTAAAAAAATGGTAATGAGCTGCCAAAACTTTTTCTGCTATTTTATGGACTTAATTCTCTACAGTTTATACTATTTCTTATCCAATATATTGTTTCAAATGACTAAAACGTTAATTAAAGTCGCTTTGTTCAACTGTAGAGTTGAATTTTCAACATCAAAAGTCGACAGAGCAGAGATCAGTGTCCCATAATGCAGTTTATCATAATCTGATGATTGACTGATTGGCATCATCTTGTGACCGAATAATCTTTGGATTAGAGTATACTCCATTCAGCCATTTTCGTTTCTGTCAGCTTTGCGATGTAGACCCTTTGGCGCCATCATCTGACTGAATAATGTGCAGGTTAGTGTATGTTCCATTCAGCCATTTTCATGTATGTCAGCTTTGCATTGTTGACTGTTTGGTGCCATCTTGTGTATGAATAATGTGTAGCTTAGAGTATGCTCTATTTAGCCCGTTGTGTTAATATTAGCTTTGTGTTTTTGACTGTTTGCTACCATTTTCTGTCTGAATAATGTCCAGGTTAGTGTATACTCCATCAGCTGTTTTATTTTCTGTTAGCTTTTTGTTTTTGACTGTTTGGTGCCATTTTGTGACTGAATAATGTGCAGGTTAGTGTATGCTCCATTCATACATTTTAGTTTTTTTTTTTTTGTCAGCTTTGCATTTTTGTCTGTTTGGCGCCATCTTGTGGCTGAATAATCTGCAGGTTCATTTATTCTCCATTCAGCCATTTTCATTTCTATCAGCTTTGCGTTTTTGACTGTTTGGTGCCATCTTGTGACTGAATAATGTGCAGGTTAGTGTATACTCCGTTTAGCAATTTTTGTTTCAGTCAGCTTTGCATTGTCAACTGTTTGGTGCCATTTTGTGACAAAATAATCCGCAGGTTAGTGTATGCTCCATTCAGTCCTTTTCGTTTATGTCAGCTTTCTGTTTTTGACTGTTTGGTGCCATCTTATGAATGAATAATGTGCAGGTTAGTGTATGCTCCATTCAGCCATTTTTGTTTCTGTCAGCTTTGTGTTTTTGACTGGTTCACGCCATCTTATGAATGAATAATGTGCAGGTTAGTGTATGCTCCTTTCAGCCATTCACATTTTGGTCAGCTTTGTGTTGTTCACTGTTTGACGCCATCTTATGACAATAATGTGCAGGTTAATGTATGCTCCATTCAGCCTTTTTTTGTGTCTGTCAGCTTTGCTTTAATGACTGTTTGGCTCTAGCTTGTGACTGAATAATTCGTAGGTTAGTGTATACTCCATTCAAACTATTTCATTTTGGTCAGCTTTGTGTTGTTCACTGTTTGACGCCATCTTATGACAATAATGTGCAGGTTAATGTATGCTCCATTCAGCCATTTTTTTGTTTCTGTCAGCTTTGCTTTATTGACTGTTTGGCTCTAGCTTGTGACTGAATAATTTGTAGGTTAGTGTATACTCCATTCAAACTATTTCATTTTGGTCAGCTTTACATTTTTGACTGTTTGGCGCCATCTTTTGGGTGAATAATCTGCAGATTGTAGATTATTCTCTATTCATGTATTCTCTATTCAGCCATTTTTGTTTCTGTCAGCTTTGCGTTTTTGAGTGTTTGGCACCATCTTGTGATTATATAATGTGCAGTTTAGTGTATACTCCATTCAGCCATTTTTGTTTTTGTCAGCTTTGCTTCATTGACTGTTTGGCTCCACCTTGTGACTGAATAATGCGCAGGTTAGCATATGCTCTATTCAGCCATTTTCATTTCTGTCAGCTTTGCATTTTTGCTTGTTTGGCTCCATCTTGTGATTATATAATGTGGAGGTTAGTGTTTACTCCATTCAGTTCTTTTCGTTTATGTCAGCTTTGTGTTGTTCACTGTTTGGCACCATCTTGTGTCTAAATAATGAGCAGGTTAGTGTATGCTTCATTCAGCCATTCACATTTTGGTTAGCTTTGTGTTGTTGACTGTTTGACACCATCTTTTGACTGAATAATATGTAGGTTAGTGTATGCTCCGTTCAGCCATTTTTTGTTTCTGTCAGCTTTGTGTTTTTGGCTGTTTGGCTCCATCTTGTGACTAAATAATGTGCAGTTTAGTGTAAGCTTCATTTGGCCATTATTGTTTCTGTTGACAGAACAGAAAATAGGTGACGGAGTATAACACTGCAATAAATTGCACAATAATCAGACACCAGATGGTGCCAAACTGTCGAAAAAGCAGAGACAGAAACAAAAATGGCTAAATGAAGCCTGTGAGTTATTCAGACACAAATGGCGTTAAACTGTCAACAACACACATCTGACAGAAATGAAACTGGCTGAATAAAGCCAGTACTGATCCATGTAATAGATATTCACAAGACCAAACATTGTGAAACTTGGCATTACAGACAAGCAGATACATATGAATGTGGATGTAAATTCATGAATGTGAACGTATTCACTGACGGTAAAGGTGATTAAAAGTTCCTAGATAAGCTTGAGTTATTTAGAGGTTGTAAACTGGAAATAACATACCTTGGAATGTCACAACTGACCAATCAGAATCAAGTACTCCAGACTGCTACGTGATAATCTGTGTTAACAACTGGCTGGATGCACATCATCCCTTACAAATCACTCAACCCCAACCCTGTCAAACTGGTTTCTCAAACACCACAGCGAGTTTAATAAACTAAAAATGGTCTCTGCAGTATTTCCAGATCTAAATCCAGCAGGGCGCCTATGGGATGCGTTTGGAGGTTCACATCACGAACGATCAGCCGACAAACCACAGGATGAAAAAAAAAAAAATCCCAATAAAAGTCAGCATGCACCATGCTTGCAATCCATTTCTTCCGTGCTGCTGTGGATAGCGGAGCGAAATGGGATATTAAATCCAGCTCCATCACATGCAGTTGTTCATAAAAGACTGAAAGCTGTCAAAAGCATGCGTCGGGGGATTGTTCTCAGATAAAATGCTTTGTGTAAAACATGCCGACACCTGTGCAGTATTCAGACATAATACCCAGCATAGCGAGCGGAGCGTATGCTACACAACAAAAAAGCCTGAGATGTGAAACGCTGCCTGTGAATGTTTGGCCGGCGCTGTGCTCTTCTGTTATTGCGTTTGCTCTCTCTGTGTGTGTGTGTGTGCTGTCAGACAAGGCCTCGTACCCTCTCAGACGGCCGACAGGTGGCCTGTCATGGGCTCCCGTATGTGCCGCAGACAGCAGAATGAGCTCGCATCTGTCTGAATAAACTTTTACCACAAGAAGATCAAGAACCATCATGAAAAATAATAGAGGTGATTACATGTACGCTGAATAGTTTTCTTTCATCAAGCTTTTAAACCTGATAAAAGGCTTTCCTTTATGCATCTTGTGTCACAATAATGTATACAGTTGAATTCTAAAGTTTTTTCTTTTTCAAATATTTCCCAAATGATGTTTAACAGAGAAAAGCATTTTTCACAGTATTTCGTATAATATTTTTTCTTCTGACCAAGCCTCGGCTCGCCCATTGGCATTTCTGTGTCGAGTTTGCATGTTCTCCCCATGTTAGCATGGGTTTCCTTCTGGTGCTCCGGTTTCCCCCACAAGTCCAAAGAAATGCAGTGAGTATATTGTAAGATTAGACAGGAGACATAAACATTTTTGTGGACCATAAAACAAGTCAGAAGTGTCAATTTCTGTATATATATACAGGGCTTTACATTAACACCTGCCAAATGTGGGTAGATTTCTGCTCTGGCGGGTTAGACAGACACCTCCACTAGCCACTTTGGCTGGTTGGAAATCTGCTACAAAGTGCAGACATCCCAAGCCTCCCAGAGGTTGTGTGAGTATCCCACAAATGCATAGAGACTCCGGGATGGCCGCAAATGAATGATAATCTCCTGGAAATTATCCCGCCTGGTTCTTAAATAAGTCACACACACCCCCCTCTCCACCGCATCTCTCCCAGCTTTCAGACACGCCGCTCCCTAACTCAACTACAATTTTAAATGTGTGCATATACAATATATTTTCCCAACAAGAAAAGTGTGGCTTGTGAAAATGGTGAGTGGCTAGTAATGTTGGAAATCTAATAGGCACAGTGGCTGGTGACCAAAAAAGTTTATGTCAAGCCCTGATTGTATGTATTTATCATGATGGTAGGGTTTCTGCAGATTACATCAAGTAAAATTTAAGACTAAGACCTTTTAACACCATTCTAAATGAAATTTCTGACTTTAACAGCATTTTTCCTCAAATGCTAAGGATGCTTTATTAATGGCCTGGTTGTGCCACAGGAAAAGCACTTTTTTTTTACCTGCCCTATCTGAAAAAAAAAAAAAGTATTTCTTAACCATATTTTAAATAATGTGTCAAAACAAGCATTTTTTTTCAATATATATTTTTAAAAAGTTGTTTTAAAAATTATAAGAAATTATTATAAATACATTTACATGGACATTGTAAATTTAAGATGCAATTAAAACAATTTAAGACCTACAAAACATTTTGAATTTAAGGCCTAAAATTTTTGAGTAAATTTAAGACATTGTAAGACTCCACATAGATACAATTTAGTGAAAATTTGGAATCTGATGATTCAAAGAAAACATAAAAATACTGACAAATGTTTGAGTTATTGAATATATTTCTATCAGAAAGACTTTAGGAGGCAGATAAATGTTTGAACATTTATTGTGAATTGTTTGGAAGGACATCCGCTGCGTAAAACATTTGCTGGAATAGTTAGCAGTGGCGACCTCTGGAATAGAGAGACTAAGCCGAAGGAAAATGATTGAATGAAAATATATTTAGACGAGAGTTTTAGCAAATATATGGATGGAACATGAGCTTTACTTAATAGTCTATTGATTCTGGGCACATCAAATCATATATCAAATTAACAGTTATGACCCAAGCAATGTATTCTTGGATTTTGCATAAGATATACCCCTGCAGCATAAGTTTCAGGGATCTGGGATCACAAATAATGTTATAATTATTATTATACAAAGGAAGTTGAGTCTTGCTTAAAGCTATACATTTTGTGATAGTGTGTCATTAAAAAAATATTTAAGCAGTATTTTGCCTTTCATATCAATAAAATATTTGACAAAACATTTTCTAAAACATTGCCGCATAAGAAGTTTCCTCCAATTATTTTTCTTCATTGTTGTTCATGACATCTCTTTAAATCAATTTCATTTCAATCAATTTAGCTTAAAACGAGACAAAAGAAGAAAGAATAATCATTCTTTATTGTATAAGCTTTTTTTAGCAGTGTTTTTACGTAATATACTTTTTTTTTTAAGGAACCGTGTTTCCTCACTATTCTTTTCATTAAAGAAATCTTAATTGTGTTTTAAACACAATTTAATTAATTTGTCACATAGAGGTAACAGAGAAAAAACACTGAAACTCTGAAAATAAATCTAATTATTTCTTCATAGTTTTGTCTTGCTTTGAGAACTGAATGCTTTAATAATGAATTACGTTAAAAACATGTTGTTAGAGAACCTAAATCTGGTGACACTGAAATAATGACTAAAGTCTCAAAGTAGTCAGCTCAAGTAAAAATAACTCTTGATGACAAACTTTATAAAGTGTAGAATCTTCAAGTCTACAGTCGATTTACTGCAATTTAGTTGAGAGAATTCTAAACATAGATTTCTATCAGCGTATGCAAACCGGCAGCGCAAGTCTGAGCTACGACTCAGACCACTGTTCATATTTTTGCAATGCCACAGAGCCCTATCTGATTAGTTTATATAATATTAGACCTATGTTAATTTATATAAAGGCGGCAGGCCTTTTTTACATAGATCTACCAACTACCTGTGAAGTTATTTTAATGACAAATGTCGTGAGTGCAATATTAGAAGTCGAGATCACATTTATGTAATAGTCTACAGCATGCAAATCTCTTTGCTTGCGCACAGATTTTCCCTGCTTGTGCATAATTCTTGTACAGCACTCCCCTCAAATATACGCTGCTCAAGTGCAGATCTTCTTGTGCGCTCTCAAATAAACTCTGCGGAGCGTTTTAGTGCGTTTATGTAATGAGTATGTCTCCAACATTTATTAGATTGCTAGGAATATTTATAAATGTCTCCAACAGACCTACAGAGTGGTAATAATGCATCCTGAAGTTAAGTAAAATGGCTATACGTCATGTTTGCTGGCCTCACGAATTACGCACATGTCAGTCAGTCAGTTAGTCAGTCAGCACGTCACCTTAAAGGGCTAAACAAATGACACACAGCACTACTACGGTTACAGAAAAGTTTGCGTTGTTATAATTCATCTACCTTTTAATACGATTTAGTGCGATTATTACCTGCTATAAAAAAAAATTTAAAAAAACACGACTGAATGTTTTGAATGAAAAGCTGTAGTCGTGGCGGGGTTAATTTTGGCCTGGCGCCCTGCCATTAAAGAATGAATGTAGCGGAAACCAAATGTAACCCTCCCTAGCTGGGTACAAACAAAACTATATAGGAGCCCTGGTATCCCAGCGGAAGTTCTTCCAGCCTCCACCACGGCGACTGAAGCTCTGCACAAGACTCTTGGCCAGCGGAGAAATTAAAATGGTCGTGCCCAACTGAGTCTGGTTCTCTCAAGGTTTTTTTTTCAGGTGAAGTTTTTTTTCCCTCTCCGCTGTCACCACTGCCTCGCATGGTTCAGGATTGGTAGAGCAACGCATCGATGAATTTGCTCTTCAGTGTTTGAACTCTCAGTAATGATTAAATCACACTGAACTGAGCTAAACTGAACTGAACTTAAACACTAAAAACTGAACTACACTGTTCCAGTTACTATGACCATTTATGTGAAGCTGCTTTGACACAATCTACATTGTAAAAGCGCTATACAAATAAAGCTGAATTGAATTGAATTGAAAAGTAATATGAAATAACTGGTCCTTTCCCTAAAAAAATTATAGCAGTATGTACTACAATGAACTTTTATTTAGCGCGGTGCCTCCAAATGTAAAAACCTTTACTTCCCAAATTGAGAAATATAAAGAACACTGACAATAAAAGTGCTATCTAACCTTCAGGTTTATTCAAATAAAAAAAATAATAATATAAATAAAATGAATAGATAAATAAATAAAATTAAGCTCAAATTAGTGTATAAATACAAAGTATATAAATATATATATATATATATATATATATATATATATATATATATATATATATATAACCCACAAATTCAATCCAAATGTCCTTCCAATCGACAGGATGAAAACTAATTCACGAGTCACTTCACTCTCCGCTCTCGGCAGGGAAAACAGAACACATCACAATCCTGTTCCTTTTCGAACACTCCTTTTTCAGTTTTTTGCTCGTCCACTCCTGCACTCCTCACTTCCCCACGAGAGCCTTTTCTTTTTCTTCCTCCGCTCTCTCTCTCCTTTTTTTTCGTTCCTCCCTCATTTTACATTAATGTCCTGCACCAATGCAAGTACATACAAACATGCTTAACAGTTCGTTAAAGCTTAAATATATACACATTTTCTTTTACTAGAACACAAAGAATAAATCAAAATAAAGAGAAAATAATAATCAAAACATATTTACAAAAAAAGAAAATAAAAATAAACTTGCTCTCTTCCCTGATTGTTGTCTTCTTTATTTATTAATCAGATTTATCAAGGGCTACACCATGATATATATATATATATATATATATATATATATATATATATATATATATATATATATATATATATATATATATATATATATATACTACTCACAAGACAACTTTTCAATTTAGCTCAAGATTTAGTCTCGTGAGATCTCATTGCCCAAGATCTCATCACACCCCTAATTAGCCAGCACATATTTGTCGGTTCTCAAAAATGTATCCCTGTGCACATTTTCCCAAAGAGCCTGTGTTGCAACCCAATTATTCCTTACTTAATTTGAGGTACAGCTCAAAGGTCATTTTCACACTATAAGCGAGTCTATTTGGTATTCATTCAGAAGGCTTCTATCTCCCCGTGAGCCCATTAATTCCGGCTTAACCGAATTTGTCGTGTGGTCAATCTGACACCTGCGTCGCTCCATCAGAAACCGCCGAGATAAGACAGATCAGCAGTCGGTCCGGCCCGACTGATGCATGTTCACATCCGCCGTCCTGACAAATTACACTCGCAGTCAGTCAATATCTCTGAGAGCCATTCAACATAATGCAAAATTCATGACGGCGGAAATATGCTATACATAGAGCCAGAACGGAGGAGGAGGTCAGTTATGATTTCATGTCAGGACAGAGATTCCCTGACTATCCCATCCTGAAAAGCCCATTCAGTAAAATTTACATTATTGAATAGGGGAAAAGCAGATGCGAATGCTTTAGTGTGTCTGCAAAAAAAAAAAAAAAAAAAAAACTCTCTCGGGGATACATTATTGAGCCGCTCTGAAGTGAAAGATTTACCTTCAGATTCGTTTTTGTATCCGTGTCCCATGATACCGGGCTGCTTAGGCAGCGCTTTGTTCTGTCTGATGTGATTCTGTGAATGGAGTTAACAGACATTTGTCTATCCTGATGGGAATTGTTACTTCAAAATCACAGTTAAATGGACCGGAGGGACCATCTTATCTCACGCCTTTGTAATGGAATGGAAGTTTTACAGTGTTGTCGGAGGGGAGAGTGTCGAACGGGGCCGTAATAATAATGACTTCTTTCACAAATGGGTGCGTGTCGTTTTTTTGTCGTCTGGTTATTAAGCTGGAATTACTAGCTGTTCATCCTCTGGGGTTATTAATGATCTGGCACTGATGTACTTGATGTTTTTTGGGTGCATCTTTATGTAAGTCTGCAACACCTTGGTTTCCTCTAGAAAAATACTCACAATAGGTCACACTTTATTTTGATGGTGTAGAAGTCCATTCTATTGGCCCAACAATTGAATCCCATGAATGGTCGAAGGTTAAATGCATGTAAGCCTTTTCTAGTGCTTCTTAAAAGATTTATTTAGTTATTAGAATTTATTTATATTTGTTTTTCAGCTCTGAATTTAATCTGACTCCAATTTTAAGTGACTGTCAAATTTAGACTGTATTTCTAATTATAAGAACGGATCACATTCATCATTTATGACTCAATTTAGAGTTTTGATCTATATCTGATCCCTTGCTCTTAGGCCCTGTTTACACTAGTGCGTTTTAGTTTTAAAACAGCATTTTAGATCAAAAACGATCTGCATCCACACTAGCGTTTCACAGCGTCCACACTACGCCACCAAAAACGTATATCACGTGACCATTCGCGCACTCTGGGCATGCAGCTCTAGTATAAACAGAAAGCATGCATCTCGCTCGGCATTTGGTTATTGTTAGACAACAAACGCGGCTGAACAATGAACATGATGGCAAAGAAAGCAAGAAAGGTCGTTTTGTGGACAGACGAAGAGGTCGAGTTGTTACTAAACGTAACAAATGAATAACTGCACAATGACGCCTAAAACAGACAATAGTGCAAACAACGCTCCCATTTCTGTGCCCATGTTGTTGTTTTCAGTACTGTCTTCCGGTAGCATTAAAGTCATGTGTTATAGTCATGTGATAGGAACTTGACGAATAAGGGAAGGATACGCAATGACACAAAAGCCCCAATCAGGTAGCGAATCTCAGCAGTCCCGCCTGTCTCCGTTGTCCCTCATTAACACTGAAACGGAGCAGCAGTGTTTTAGAATGAAAACGGCCTCTCCAGCATTTTCAAAACGTTCTGTTTTCGGCGTTTAGGAACTCCGGCATAGTGTGGACGGATGGCGTAACCGTAGCAAAACTTATGCGTTTTACAACGAAAACACATTAGTTTAAACGGGGCCTTAAGGTATTAGTTCATTAGGGAACAAACGCCGCACAGAGACACTCTGAAGTTAGTCAGAGGATGTAGGGTTAACTAATGCTCAAATAGTCTGGTTGCAAACTGCTCACTCATCCTAAAAAAGTAGGTGATTTAGCCATTTCCATCCAACTTGCTATTATCAGCTGTTGGGTTCTATCTTCTTTAAGAGAAAGTGATGCGGGAGATCGCATTGGACTCTGGGATAAAAACAAAACAAGAAGTAAACAATGCTCAGCGAGTGACTCATGTTGTTGTGCACAGATAACCTGTAAAACTGATCTTAAACTGATATTTTTCTGTTCCCAGTGTGGTAAGAAAGTTTAATCTTTGTTTTTGGATCACTGTCGTGAAGTTTGAATAGTCTGTTTGAGATCACTAAGTGAAGTTAGCACCTAAGCGCCTAACATACATATACAGTTGAAGTCAGAATTATTAGCCCCCTTTGATTTTTAATTTCTTTTTTAAATATTTCCCAAATTATGTTTAACAGAGCAAGGAAATTTTCAAAGTACGTCTGATAATATTTTAACTTCTGGAAAAAATCATACTTGTTTTATTTCGGTTACAATAAAAGCAGTTTTTAAATTTTTTTAAAGCCATTTTAAGGACTAAATTATTAGCCCCTTTAAGCTATATTTTTTCCTGATAGTCTAAAGAACAAGCCATCATTATACAATAACTTGCCTAGTTAGCCTAACCTGCATAGTTACCCCAATTAACCTAGTTAAGCCTTTAAATGTCACTTTAAGCTGTATAGAAGTGTCTTGAAAAATATCTAGTAAAATATTATTTACTGTCATCATGACAAAGATAAAAGTAATCTGTTATTAGAAATAAGTTATTAAGACTATTATGCTTAGAAATGTGTTGAAGAAATCTCTCCATTAAACAGAAATTGGGCAAAAAAAATAAACAGGGGCACTAATAATTCAGGGAGGCTAATAATTCTGACTTCAACTGTATACACTAGATATCGCCTAGGAACCCTGAGCATACGTCAATAGCGCCGCCATATTGGTACAGTGCTCCCAGGACAAGTGTCATTCAACCGCACTAGTGTAGACAGTGTTATTACGTGAAGATGCTGGACTTTAGCGATGTCTACGGGTGTTGTAACGAGCAAAGAATACTAAGCACAAAGGCAGAACATTTCATAGGTAAGATTCAGTTTTTTTACGTTTTTGTATGTCATGAACGTTTGTGCTAATCAGGTAACGCTATTGATGATAATCAGTCACTTACTGCATTCACCATGAGGCAAGTAGTACCAACTCACACTAAACACTCGGCTTTTGCTAGTTTTGTTTAATAAAATCAGCAAACAATGCAAAAGAAATGTGACAACGAGATGCTGCGCTGCCAGAACCTTGTATTACTGTCGACTAGTGAATGAGTCGTTCATCGTGAATCGCTCCCTCCGTCAGTATGAGAAGTGAAAGCAGTAGAGGGGGATTAGATCAAATTTAACAAAGAGGGTGGATAGTACATTATACACACAAACACAAGCTTTTTGTCAGGAATGCCTGTGTGGTCACTTAACAATCAATGTAGAAAAGTTATGTAAAATTATAAGTTTCATAATTTAAAAAAAAAATGGCATACTGATCTCCGGTAAAACTCCCGATCATAGATATATGTGTATTTCTCTGGCTCTGGATGGCCACAATCCTCTACTGCACCTTGTTCCCGCATTCATTTCAAAGGAGCGCTACCCTGTACTAAAATGGCGGCTCTTTTGACGCATTCCTTCCAATAGACCACAACAGGGTAGTCGACATCTAATGTATATATCTAAGAGCGCCTAATGTGATTATTAGCTGATTAATGCTAAACTACACTCTTTTTTGTTTTATGCATTTAGTGATGATTGTCTGGGGATTTTTTCTGTTGCATTAGGGAGTCTTTTGTGTTTAGGTAACTATTTTAGAAGCTCATATGCTCTGAATATGGTTATGTTTAGTTATTACACTGTAATGTTGATTATACTGGGATGTGTTAGCTTTCAAACGAATTAGCTTTAATTAATTTGTAATATTTTGTTTGTTTTGTTTCTATGTTAGCAGTTTGACCTCATCATACTGAAAAAAAAAACAGCTTAAACCAGTTGGCTGGTTTTAGCTGGTTGACAAGGCTGGTTTTAGAGGTGTTTTGGCCATTTCCAGGCTGAGTTTTGCAGGTCTGCTACTCAGACTAGAACGTTTACTGTATTATTACATAACAATTCTTGTGGTTCTGTCTCATGAAATTCCATAACAGTTCTCAGAATGAAGTCACATGCATTGCTCTGGTGTTAGTTCATCACAGACTTCAACAGAGAGTAAAATCATGATGCTTCAGTGGGTCTCGTCCATCAAATCTAAGCTTTAATTCTATTTTCTATTGGATTCAAGTCAGGGGATTTGCTGGGCCATTCTACAGCTTGATTTTCTTTCTCTGAAAGCGTTTGAGAGTTTACTTGGCTGTGTTTTGGATCATTGCCTTGCTGAAATGTCCACCTTTCATCTTTGTCCTCTGCTAATGTAGATGTTGGACTGAAGCAGCTGAGACTTACACTGAGGAATTGCAGAGGGTTGCTGAAGAACTACTGAGAGATTTCAGCTGCTGTCTGGGCTTTCACTGCCAAACTACACTTCTCTTTCTTCATGTGTTCAATACTTGTTCGCTGCGTCATTTCATTTTATTACACAGTACTTTATTTTTAAACTAATTTGTTTTGTTTTCTTTGCATATATGCATATCTTTGGTTGTTACCAAAATTCAGTGAAAGTCAACATCACCTTTAGAAATATGTTTTCTGGGATGTGTTCAATACTAATTTCTCCCACTGTATACAAGCAAACAATGATTCTCCGGCATTTTTAAAACATTTTAAACAGGGAGAGAAGACAATTATTGACTACATTCATTCATTAATTTTCCTTCAACTTAGTCTCTATTTCAGAGGTCGCCGCAGAGGAATGAACCGCCAACTATTCCAGCATATGTTTTACTTGTGGATACCCTTCCAACCTCAACTTAGAATTGGAAAACACCATACAAACACAATCATATACGGCTAATTTAGTTTATTCAATTCTCCTATAGCGCATGTGTTTGGACTGTGGGGGAAACTGGAGCACCTGAAGGAAACTTACGCCAATACGAGGAGAACATGCAACTTCCAGAAATTCCAACTGGCCCAGCCGGGACTTGACCTTCTTGCTAACCACTGAGCTACCCTGTTAGGACTGCATGCACTATCATATTAAAAGCAAATCAAAATTATGCTTAACAACAGCCTCTTGCCTGTGCCAATAGAATAGTGGAAAGTGCACCGACACATGCACTCCGGTGTTCACGATGACACGAGATTGATTCCTG
Source organism: Danio rerio (assembly GCF_052040795.2). Lineage (NCBI taxonomy): Eukaryota > Metazoa > Chordata > Actinopteri > Cypriniformes > Danionidae > Danio > Danio rerio. The sequence continues at coordinate 58,430,628 of NC_141026.1, forward strand.
CCTTGAAGTCCTATGCCAGTCCTTCCCCTCGCTCTGCTCCTCACATTTTCCTGTCAATTCTCTCCACTGTCCTGTCAAATCAAGGTGAAAACCTCTAATAATTAATTATTAAGAAAAACAGCCTCTTTGCAGTAGCAGTATCAATATTAATAACATTTTTGCTAGCATATGGTTCTTGACGTCAAACCAGGACCGATGCAAATGTTCTTTTTGTGGTCAACAGTTTGACTGCTCTATGAATCATTATAAGCCACATGCGGAGTCCTATTATCATTTTAACACGTTCAGCTTCCATTACAGCATAATGTTGCTGCTTGAGAGAAAGATCTGCAATGTTACAAAGTCACTCCAGTAGGAGTTATTCTCAGCAGCGCATTCATTTCTGAATCAACTTAATGAAACAATCTTACATATTGTGCCCTTAAGTATGATCATTAAGAAACTGTGTAATGTTCCTGAGGTGAGCGTTGACGTCAAACCAGGACAGAGAAGACTTTATTTCTGTCTATTTTTCCTCAGGAATCAGTACACGTGTTTTCATTTAGAGTTATTTGGGCTTTAAGGAGGACAGATGCGCATGTGACAACAATGAAGAAAGACTTACAGGACTCCAGCTCAAGGAAGGACAAATCACAGATGCTCCACTCACATCTACTACAGATACAGATGAAGAACGCAGAAATGAAAGGAAGACCTAAAGGAACAAAAGGAGTCCTTCATCTTGGATTTTTCATTTTCCGTAACACTCAAAATCACACTTTTTCAATAGGCACACTCACACTCGATAAATCACAATCAGTTCTTCAGTGCTATCACACACACACATACACACAAAAAAATGTTTGATCTCTTTTTGACTGGAAAGTGTTGGAAAGTTGCACAATAAAAATACAAGATATTTTGTATGAAGGTAAAAAAAAACAAATAAATAAAAGAGGAGCCCTCCCGGCCAGCATTTCAACAGTGATTCAACGTTGAATCAACGTCAGGTCTATGGTTGGATCAACGTTGAATTACCTTTCGATTTTGGAAAAAAATTTTGGCGTCTCTGGACTCTTGAGTAAGTTACATCTCTAAAAGCAAAAACAACAACAATAGTGAAACGACAGCAGATCACTTTGTAATAATAACACTAATTATACAGCGTATATAAAAAAGATATTGTTTTATAACGTTGCTCAGTAACTTTAAACTGCGTTTGGAGTTTATCGCTTTGAATTTGTCATAAAAACGCTCATTTAGACTAACGTTAAACATGTGACATTACCTCGAGGTTAGCTGCTGCGTCACCGGAGCGCTAACAATACTAAAAACCAAACTGGAAAGTTTTAAATGCTTCAAAATTCGAAACACTACACCTCAAAAGTCACGTTTAAGATAAACTGTGTGTAAATCAAAATCGGGGGTAAATAAAACATTAAAGCATCGAAAAACACGCTTACCTCTCAATTCTGCTGCACTGCAGGTCAGGTGTTCATAATTAAGTGAAGCGCTGCGCGTGCGCAGAGTCCTCCGATGATACCATGGTAACCAAACATGTTGAATATTGGGTGAAGCCGTGACGTTAATTCAACATACAGATCATGATAAAAAAATGTCAACGTTGATTTGTACAAGGATTTCTGTAACTTTTTTCAACCATTTATCATGCAACATTGTTTCAACATTAAAGCAACAACTGACGTATTTTCAATCACATTTCACCGTTGAAGCCCTGTCATATGCAGGCTGTTTTTCAACCGTTCAACATTAAACGTTCTATCAACATTATTTCAACGTTCAAAACACATCTGACCTTATGAAGGACCGTTGAAGGTCGGTCGTGTGCCGGCTGGGCTGTTTTGGGGAAATAAAAATACAAACCTGTCACAAATAAGCAAGCCTGTTTTTATGTGATGGGACAAATGCTTAAAACACAGTCAACAAGGCAACCCGTTTGAAAAGTGTTCTGTATTGGGCTTTCAAAAAACAGTTTTCATTCCTTCAACCATTTTCTGTCCCATTCAAAAAAAGTGTCCTACTCAGGCCCGGATTGGCTAATCGGGAGAACCGGGAGAATTCCCGGTGGGCCGGTGTGTTTATTGGCCACGAGGGCCGGTGTCCCTAGCTGCTTGCACTCTCAGCAGTTGCACTTTTTTAAATTAATTTGTTTATTTGACCATAACTTCACTCTTTTTAAATTATTATTTTGCCGCTCTTTTTATTTATTTTCTCACAGCCCTGTGATCAAAATGCAGCCCGCAGGTTAATGATGATCATTATTAACCTGCGGGCTGCTCCCCCTTCCACCCCAAACAGCGGCAACTTAGTGAATATTAATTAATATTAATGAATTTTACACCTGCTCAATGAAAATCAGGTGATTCACTACATTAATAAATCTGACATAACTTGATCAGAAATTTAAAATGGGGAGAAAAAGAGTAGGGTACAAAAAGAGTAGACATCAATAGGAGCAGATAACATTACAATGATTAACAGCGCCATCGTGGTCTAGTGGTTAGCATGTTATGCATTGATGCAGCCGTCCCGAGTTCAAACCTCACCAGAGAATAATATGTTTTTTTTTTCATTTTCAGTGTTAAGACAGAAAATACTGTTTGGGTTACTTATGTAGGGATACATATTTTTTTTTGTGTGACGACTGTTACAAAGGACTGGATATCTATAAAGAATTAATGTTGTCATATTTATGAAAAACTTTTGAAGTTCTGAAGCAGCTGTGTCCTTGAAAAAGACGTGTTAGTGTCATTTGAAACTGAATTGGAAATTACGTTATTTTATTATAGTCAGTCGTCGACTGAGGTGGGCCGGTCTAAGGCTTGAAACTCCAGAGCTAAAAAGGAGTCCCACTCCGGCCCTGGTCCTACTGTCCTGATACTGTACGTTATTCAAAAACTAACAGCATACATGTGGTCAATTGAAGAAAAATGTTATTGTCATCAAACATGTTGACATCTTGATCTGTCATCTGGCAACTTTTAACCTTAAAAAGTTGAAAAAAGTGAACATTTGAACTGTTTAAACGAACAATATCACACGAGTAGCAGTGTGATGTGGCTGTATATCAGCTCTAGTGGGGAGGTGTGTGTTGGCTCAAGGCTGCAGACCGAGTGCTTTGGGCCCCGTTTACACTGTCAGGTCTTGATGCCCAATTTTGATTTGTTGCCTATATCTGATTTTTTTTTTTTCTGTTTGTCCGTTTACGCATTCTTTTAATTGTGACCCATATCCAGAGGTTAAAAGAGTACTAAAAATTTGTACTCAATTAAAAGTACTGTTACCGTGCTGATATTATACTCAATTACAAGTAATAGTACTGGTGTTAAAATGTACTTATTACATACGTTAAACCGAGCTCCTGACTCTCTGTGGTTATTAAAAATCTCATGGCACTTCTTCTCGTAAAGGCCCTTAAGGATCATGGCCTCCCAATCATTCCCATCCACCAAATTGGCTCTTCACTCCACCAATAGCTGGTGTGTGGTGAGCGAACTGGCGCTGTTGTCCTGTGGATGCCGTCGCATGGACCGTCAAAATAGAGCCCTTAATGTCTAAAAAAGAATGGAAGTGAATGAGACCGGAAGCCAAAAGAACCAAAAAGATTCAAATGGCTGCGCCCGCTCGTCAGCAAAGAATAAGGTGAATAAAACAAACCTATAATGTTTAAAATGTGTTAAGAAAATCCATTAAGCAAAATGTTTTTTTTTTTTTTTTTAATTAAGAATTGTAACAGGAGGGCAAATAATTCTGACGAAATGAGTGTTTTGGGACGTTCTCCGTGTCGTGAACCCTCGCTGACCGTGATGAATCTCGGTCACCCTTGATCATGCGTGTGAATGTGCACACGGGCCCACAGGAGCTTTCAGGAGGAGACCTTCTGCTAAATTACTCTCAAATTAAATCATAATTACAACCAATGGACTCCCCGAGCGCAGGGACATTGCAGAGATTAAACAGATATTTCAGACAGAGGAGACAAGGGCGAAACACATATAATCACTTGAATTAGATTCAATTATTAAAGGCATGTATTATTTATGAATGCATATAAGGCATGGTCAGCTTTTCCTCGTCTGTGAGCACGTGTGGAGAATTAGAAAATAACTCAGATAATTTTTTTTCTATTATTTAAAATGATGCATGACATATTTTTGCACTAATTGTTGAATATTTCAACAATACATTTCTTCCTCTTTATTTAATTGCATCTATTTATATTTGTCCATTCTGCCAAACAGTCTATTCTATTCTACTCTATATTGAAAGACATGTTATATTTAGCTATATTTGTTATGATAATATAATATAATATAATATAATATAATATAATATAATATAATATAATATAGGGGTAGGGCGAAGCAGTAGGTAGTGCTGTCGCCTCACAGCAAGAAAGTCGCTGGTTCGAGCCTCGGCTGGTCAGTTGGTGTTTCTGTGTGGAGTTTGCATGTTCTCCCTGTGTTTGCGTGGGTTTCCTCCGGGTGCTCAGGTTTCCCCCACAGTCCAAAGACATGCGGTGCAGGTGAATTGAGTAGGCTAAATTGTCCGGAGTGTTTGAGTGTGTAGGGATGTTTCCCAGAGATGGGTTGCAGCTGGAAGGGCATCCGCTGCGTAAAACATATGCTGGATAAGTTGGCAATTCATTCTGCTGTGATGACCCCAGATTAATAAAGGGACTAAGCCAAAAAGAAAATGAATGAATGTATTTATATTTACATTTATTTATTTGCTTGTTTGTTTGAACACAAAAGAAGATATTTTGAAGAATGTTGGAAACCTGTAACCATTGACAACAAAACCTATTAAAGTCAATGGCTACCAGATTCCAACATTTCAACAAAAATATTATTATAATTACAAAGCACATTTATTATAGAGTAAATAAATGATTTCAAAATGTTTACTCACCATTTACTTGTTCCAAACCAGTTTGAGAACAAAAACAGTTTTGTTTATTTATCTTAAATCATTTTAAATAATTATATATAATTAATTAATTAACCTTTTTATTTATTTATGTTGAAATTTATTTATTTTCTTGCTTACTTATGTTTGAACTTGTTTATTCATTTGTTTTGATTATTTATTTGATATACTTTAAATAATTGTATTTAATAATTTATTTACATTGAAATGTATTTTTTTATTTATTTGCTTGTTTGTTTCTTGATTTATTTATGTTTATTTATTTTATATAATTTACATAATTGTATTTATATTAAAATTTTATTTATTTGCTTGTTTGAAAACAAAAGAAGATATTTTGAAGAATGTTGGAAACCTGTAACCATTGACAACAAACCCTATTAAAGTCAATGGCTACCAGATTCCAACATTTCAACAAAAATATTATTATAATTATAATGCACATTTATTATAGAGTAAATAAATGATTTCAAAATGTTTACTCACCATTTACTTGTTCCAAACCAGTTTGAGAACAAAAACAGTTTTGTTTATTTATCCTTAATCATTTTAAATAATTATATATAATTAATTAATTAACCTTTTTATTTATTTATGTTTAAATTTATTTATTTGCTTGTTTATTTATGTTTGAACTTGTTTACTTATTTGTTTTGAGTATTTATTTTATATAATTTAAATAATTGTATTTAATAATTTATTTACATTGAAATGTATTTTTTAATTTATTTTCTTGTTTGTTACTTGATTCATTTATGTTTAAATGTATTTATTTATTTTGTCTATTTATTTTATATAATTTACATAATTGTATTTATTTATATTTAAATTTTATTAATTTGCTTGTTTGTTTGAAAACAAAAGATATTATGAAGAATGTTGAAAACCTGTAACCATTTACAACAAACACTATGGAAGTCAATGGCTTCCTGATTCCAACAAACCAACAAAAAAATATTATTATAATTACAAAGCACATTTATTATAGAGTAAATAAATGATTTCAAAATATTTATTCATCAGTTTTTTTTTCATTTAAATTATTTTATACAATAGTATTTAATTGTATTTATTTATTTATATTTACATTTATATTTGAATTTATTTATTTGCTTGTTAGTTTATTTATTTATTTATTTATTTATTCTTACATTTATTTATTTGATGTTTTATTTATTTTATAATATTTATTATATAAATATTATATATATATATTATATATATATATATATTTATTTATTTATATTTACATTTATTTATATTTAAATGTATTTATCTGCTTGTTAGTTTGCTTATTTATTTATTTATGCTTAAATTTATTTGCGTATTTTTTGTTTTATTTATTATATATATATATATATATATATATATATATATATATATATATATATATATATATATATAATTGTATTTATTAATTTATATTTACATTTACTAACTTTTTCTTATTTATGTATTTATTTATTTGCCTGTTTGTTTGAACACAAAAGAAGATATTTTGAAGAATGTTGAAAACCTGAAACCACTGACCACAAAACTATATAAGTTATTGGTTACCAATTTCCAACATGCTTTAAAATATTTTCATCAACAGAACGACAACAAAAATTCTAAACATTAATTTGTCACAAGTAAAGGTGAGTAAACATTCATTCATTTATTCATTCATTCATTCATTTTCCTTCAGCTTAGACTCTATTTCAGAGGCTGCCACAGCGGAATAAACCGGCCACTATTCCAGCCTATGTTTTATGCAGCAGATGCCCTTCCAGACGCAACCAGGTATGGGAAACATCCATACACACTTACTCACAGACTCGTACACTACGGCCAATTTAGTTTATCCAACTCCCCTATAGCGCATGTGTTTGGACTGTGGGGGAAACCAGAATTGAGGAAACCCACACCAACACAGGGAGAACATGCAAACTCCACACAGAAACGCCAACTGGCCCAGCCTGGACTCGAATTAGTGACCTTCTTGCTGTGAGGAAACAGTGCAAACCACTGAGCCACTGTTCCACCCTGGTGAGTAAACAACATTTATATGAACACATTTGCATTGCATAACCAGCTCCATAAGTTTGGCATTTATGATAAATTAACTGACACACAGATTGCATTGCCTTTTTTTAACAAATATAGCAACATCTCCCTGCTGTCTTCATCTAGTGCATTGGAAACAACTGAGAAACCGACACAAACACAGCAGCACACACACATTCAGTCTTATTCAGCTCAACCCTGCAAAGACAAGAGCAAATTACAGCGTTTATTTTGGTCCTGAATCTCAGAGGTCTCAAAAAACGCAAGCTGAGACACGTTCCTGTCTCATTTACAGCCATTTACTCTACAACAAACCCTTGAGCGCTCTAATCTAGGATGCTACACTTCCAGAACAATCCTCCACGTTTGTGCGTTTTGAAGAATGAGTCTTTTTGGAAGGCACGTTTGTAGCGTCGCTGAGGATTGCAGATCATCCATCAGGGAAGCTGCAGAATTCCCCTCAGGCGTCCCGTCCAGGAGTCCCGCAAAACCTGAGCTCTCATCAGAAAAGAACCAGCTCAGCCTGCTCCCATTGAGACCACTTATCCAGTAGGGCACACTGAAAAAATGGTTCATTGGATTTACAAATTTTCTTAAGGTAAAGGTGAGGTAACTAACTAACTAACTAACTAACTAACTAACTAACTAACTTTTTATTTATTTCATTTTTTTCATATTTAATTTTTTTTTCGTATTTGTTTTTATTACTGATTTTTTTTTATTTTTTATTTAGTTTTTTATTTATTATATGACAAATTTATTATTTAAATATTAAATTAATATAAATATTATATTAATTTAAATATTATTAATATTAATATACAATATTAATATTTATTTTTACATTTTTATTTATTTACTTATTTATAATATATAAATATATTATACAACAGTTCTGTCAGGATTTTAAATCTGATTGGCTGATAGCCTTGCGATATTTTGCCAGTAACATCACACAAACCCCTCTTCACCATTGTGTATTCCTCCGCCCACATACAGTCTGCCGCATAAAAAGTCCTTATGCTTAGAAGCTTATAACAGTCTGATTTCTAACTACAGCAGATCAAATCATGAGTAAACAGGTAAGCACACCTGCCAATAGTCCCGTTTTTTCATGGGAGTATCCCGTATTTCAGACTAATCTCTCTTTTTTATTTCTTCCTGATAACTCCCTTAATTTCACCCCCCTTTTTAGTACAGTCTGCAAACACCCCCGGGTCGCCAACTTTGATACAGTACCCGATCGCAGCGGCCACCCAAAACCCGCAGCATCCTATACCGGTTCTCAACAACCCCTTCCCCAGTCTCCCGGATTTTCAGAGGCATGTTGGCAGGTATGCTAATAAGTGATATTCTCGATCTCTCGACCTCTAAGTCGATCTCCCTCTTCTGTATGTTGTAGTGCTGTATTTATACCGATTCGCTCGCATATCAGGAATGTGTGTCTGCATGTGTTAAGCGTTTTTCTTATCGCAAACACAACAGCAGTCTGGTAGTGAATGCATTGCTTTTTTTGTTAATTATTGTGAGATCTTGATTGCAACAAAGAAACAATGTAGACTGCAAAGCCTGATTTATACTTCTGCGTCAAGTGACCGGCGTAACCCACGGCGCAGGCAACGCGCGTGGCTGTGCATTTATACTTCTGCGCGCTGTCTCTGTTGGTCTGCATTAACACTTCCGAAACGCTAGTTGGCAGTAAGGTGTAAATGTGTCTCTGTGTCGAGTTTCTTCGCTGCTTTCTTGCTTCTCCTGAACACTTCCGGGATGTACAAGTGACTCAAACTTGCTCATTTTGAGGCAGGATCTGGCGGACGTGCAACAACTTTAACTATGAGGTAAACACAAAACAAAACTTTCCATCCGGAGCTCCTTCACGGGACTTCACACTTGTAAACAATTGCTCGCGCCATTCGCGCGGCTCTCGGTCCCGCCCAGACTTGTCGGCGCTAGCAAGCCGACCAATGACAGAGCTTACGCTACGCGTCGTTGCGACGTGTAGTTACATTTTTTGAGAGGTGCACGTCGACGGCCAATTTGGTAAATCGTTAATTTTGACCTCTAAAAAAAGTCATGTGAAATATAAACTAATGGCAATATAACACAATGAAACCTTGACCCATTTGCTCATGCTCATTGAGCAAACTCATACTCGACACACAAAAAGTGAAATGAATGAGGAAGCATGTGGACATAACACAAAATTTAAATCAAGTAATTTTAGCATGTCAACGTCAAATTTATATATTATATATATTTATAATATAGAAATATATTTTCCCAACAACAAAATTGTGGCTAGTGGCTGGTAATTTTTTGTGGCTAGTGGCTGGTAATTAAAAGTTAATGTAAAGCCCTGTGTGTGTGTGTGTGTGTGTGTGTGTGTGTGTGTGTGTGTGTGTGTGTGTGTGTGTATATATATATATATATATATATATATATATATATATATATATATATATATATATATATATATATTTATATATGCCCAACAGATTAACAATACTATATATATATATATATATAGTATTATTGTTAATTCATTTTTTTTGTTCTGTTTGTTCTCTTATTTGTTTATTTATTTAATTGTCATTTTAATTGATTTAAAAATTTATAATTTAATTGTTTTATTTGTTAATTTTTATTTTATTTATTTCATTTTTTATCCACTTATTATATATTTTTTGTTCTGTTGGGCACAAAAGAAAACATTTTGAAGAATGTTGGAAACCTGTAACCATCAACAACAAACACTATGAAATTCAATGGTTACCACTAAAACTTCTAACATTGTATCAGAAAAACAGAGAACCAGCTCAGCATGCTCCCATCGAGACCACTTATCCAGCACGGCACACTGAACAAAAAAAAAAAACAATAATGTAAGTGGTTGCAAACATTTATATGGGATGAATTTAAAACAAATGAAGTTGACAAATGAAGCTGATTTTGATCAATTTGTTTAAATTCAGCCCATAAAAATGTTTGCAACCAGTTACCCTAAAATCATTTAATAAATCCCATTAATCATTTTTTTTGTCCTGCTATCAAAAGTCTTTAGTCACCACGCACGCACGCACGCACGCACGCACGCACGCACACACACACACACACACACAGAGATAGAGATAGGTAGGGCACGCTTTAGAAGGAGCTATTTTTGTGCCGCTCTGGTTGTTTGTTATCGTCGGACACTTTCTGTTATGCAACATTTGTAAGATGTGAATTATGCATCCTGGCACTTTTAATAAATGATTGCGCATGCTAATGTCGTTCTGTGCGAATTGTATGAATTGTATTACACTGGAAAAGGTGCAAACATCACCACTATAAGTCTGGGGTCATGTTAGTCTCGCATAATCAGACTGTCAGCAGAAAGTCTTGTGCACTTTGCAGATTTTCTTGTTCTTTTTTGGGGGCCGAGAAACGCAGGCGGAGAACATCTGATCATCATGCAGAGCAAATCTTCTCCCCGATAGCAAAATTTGCCTTTACTCTGCAAAAAAAAGCTTTCTTATTTAGATTGTCTTGTTTCCAGTCCAAATATCTAAAATACCTAAAGGGCACCTATGATGAAAATCAACTTTTGTAAGCTGTTTGGACTTAACTGTATGTAGGTATGGTGTGTCCACTGTCATTATGGAGTGATAGAAAAAAAACAAGTCTGTCTTTTAAAAAATCCTGTTGTTAAAATAGGACCCAAATCCCGAGAGGGGTATAAACAGAGGTCGGAGCCAGCTCCAAGTGGGTGAAACTCAAGTGGGCTGTACCATTCCTGTCTACATTGGGATGTGAAAATAAGGGAATTGCCCTCATATTTCTGTAATAACATGAGCACACATGTTCACTAAGGGTGTAACGATACGCATATTCAAATTGAAGCATTCGAAATGGGACTTTCAGTTCGGTACGTGTAACGGAGGCCAGCTAGTAGTGCTGTGCAGGTAAACCTCACTCCTCTGACCTCTAAAGGTGCTCTAGTGACGGTTGGTAGAGGTCATTGTAACGGGTATTAAACCTTAAAGGACCAAACAATTAAAATCAGAAGATTACTAAGAACGGGAAAGGAGGTAGTGGTGATGCTGAGTCGAAAGGGTAAGTTGCACAACGTATTGTATTATATTGTAACTGTATTATATACACACACAAAAGAAATAACAATAATATAAACACTAAGTAAAAATATACCCCGGGTGCACCCTTTATATGACGTTGTAAATTTTGTTAAATTCACAATTAAAACAAATAGATGAGAGTTCAAATAAATCAACAATTTCCAAATTCTTTTGTTACATGTAACCAAATAAAATTTTTCCAAATATATCAAGTTTCAAATCCAGGAAGGTCAAAATAAAATAAATGAACTATTTACTTTCAACTGTCTTTTGGGTACTCACAAAATGTCCTCCTCTCGAGTCAAAATGCATCCATCACGCTCAAATCAGCATATATCTACTCAATCCCTCGCCATCCTCGTGCTATAGACTTATATTTTTAACATTATATTGGTTTCAAAAGTTTTAACTAATGTATTTTCGCTATATTTACTTTATAATCACTCGGTTTTCCTTTCTGTCACGCTGTGTGTCTCTTCCGATGTTTCAGTAATATCCGCAACCACAAGGGGGCGGAGATGAGCATCCAGCGCTCTCATTTGCTGACCAAAGACTGCTGACAGCCTGACACCCAATCAGAGAATTATAACTCACATATACATGTTTTAACATTTTTTATACATTTTATTTTAATACTTATTTTAGCATCAACACTTTAACACTTTAATAATGATGATGAGGTGTATATTTATTTATTATTTTATCTGTTTTATCTAATTTTATTTGTCTTATCTATTTTATCAATCTTATCTGTTTTATCTACTCCCATTCATTATTTTATGGGGGTTACATCATGGTCTTTAGCCTCTTTGGTAGAACAACCGACTCCCATGCGGAAGGTCGCCGGTTTGATACCAGCTCGGAGTGGGTTGGGTGGCGTAGGACTGGCGGGGTTACATACGCATTACAAACCGAACGATTCGATTCAGACTAAAATTCATTCATTTTCTTGTCGGCTTAGTCCCTTTATTAATCCGGGGTATACAAATGTATACGTGCAGTGGGTGTGTACATAATTACAGATGTCCATGTGCAGTGGGTGTGTACAGTTTAAATAAGTGAATCAGTGCAATATGGTGCAATCAATTTATGCACATTTTAGATGCACACATGTTAAACAGTGCAGTGATTGTGAGAAGTTTAAGTTAGAGGAGAGTGGGGGGTGTATTGTGGGGGGCAAAAGAGCCAGTGAGGGGTAGAGATCAAGAAGGAGACAGCCGTGGGGAAAAGCTGTTCCTCACTCTGCTGGTTTTTGTCCGGGGGAACCTGAAGCGCCTGCCGGAAGGTGAAAGGTGTCCTTCAGAATACTGCGTGCTCGGCGCAGACGGTGTTTTCTCTGGATGTCCTCTATGGCTGGCAGAGTGGTCACTGTGATGCGTTTTCACTACCCGCTGCAGTGCCTTACGCTCAGCAACAGAGCAGCTTCCATACCAGACTGTGACGCAGTTGGTCAGGATGCTTTCTATTGTGTAGCGGCAGAAGTTCACCAAGACGGCTGATGAAAGCTGGTTCTTCTTCAGTTGCCTTAAGAAGAGAAGGCGCTGTCGAGCCTTCTTGACCAGGCTGGAGGTGTTGATGGTCCAGGAAAGGTCCTTAGAGATGTGGGTTAGTGGTCTGGTTGGGACCCGACCAGATTTCTGTGGAGCGGGAATAAATTTCAGAATAAAGCGGGGGAGCGGTCGGTAACGGGTTTAATTTGGGACGGGAGCGGGCCGTCTAGCAATAGCGATCCCGACTCCTGAGCGCGCACGCGTATGTATGTGTGTAAATGAAATAGCGCAATGTTGTGTCTAGCTTGTTTGTTGCTGTGTGTGTATGTGTGTATGTGTGCACGCGCAAATAAGAGGTGTGTGTGCGTGTGTGCGTGAGTATGTGTGTGTGTGTGCGCGAATGAGAGAGAGAGAGGGAGCTTTGCCTGTGTGTGTGTGTGTGTGTGTGTGTGTGTGTGTGTATGTGTGTATGTGTGTATGTGTGTGTTAGTGCGCGCGCGTGAATGAGAGAGAGAGAGAGAGAGAGAGAGAGCTTTGCCTGTGTGTCTGTGTGTCTGTGTGTGTGTGTGTATGTGTGTGTGTGTGTGTGTGTGTGTGTGTGTGTGTGTGTGTGTGTTAGTGCGCGCGCGTGAATGAGAGAGAGAGAGAGAGAGAGAGAGAGAGAGAGAGAGAGAGAGAGAGAGAGAGAGAGAGAGAGAGAGAGAGCTTTGCCTGTGTGTCTGTGTGTCTGTGTGTGTGTGTGTGTGTGTATGTGTGTGTATGTGTGTGTGTGTGTGTGTGTGTGTGTGTGTTAGTGCGCGTGCGTGAATGAGAGAGAGAGAGAGAGAGCTTTGTCTGTGTGTGTGTGCTTGGTGCTTATGTGTGTGTGTTTATACAGACAGCTTGTTATAGACTGTCTGGACTCTGTATAGCTGGGTGGTTTTCGGTTTTGTTCTCCCCTCGCTCTTTAGCGGGATCGGGCGTGGCTGGTAGAAAACGGGGCGGGTCGGGGCAGCGGGACAAAAAATTCTGAATGTAAGCAGGAGCGGTCGGTTCAGGCTAAAACCTGGCGGGTGCAGGCGGGATTCAAAATTTAGTCCCGCGCAGATCTCTAATGAGAGTCCCCAGGAATTTGAAGGATGAGACAGGCTCAACAGCCATCCCATTGATGAGGATGGGATCATGTGAGCCTGTTCGTCCCTTTCTGAAGTCCACAACGAGCTCCTTGGTCTTGAGCAGCACAATGAGCTCCATGCTTATTAGTTTATATTGGTCACGTGTGGGATATTGCGCTCTCTCGCTCTCGTTAACATGCTTAAATACCCATGCTATATGACAACATGAAAGCTGTTTAAGTCCTCGTGTATGAGATTTAAGGTTTGGGCCTCCGCTGAAGTCTATTCTGAAATGAAAGTGTCAGACTTTCTGTCATTCGCTAGGGTTTTTAATAGGGATGTAACGGTATCAGAATTTCACGGTATGATAATACCTCGGTATGAATGGCACAGTTTGGTATTTAATGAATAATTTACAGGAAAAACAAAACTAATGAAAAGACTCGAAAAAAGGGCCAAAAGTGTTTATTTACCTTAGCACTGAACATATCAATGACGCACAAATCAGCCATCTATCTGTAAGTTTCAAAACAGGAACTTCAATTTTTCAATTTTAATAACAAAAAACTATTAAACCATATAAATAAATTAAGTTTCAATTTAGTATTGTTGAAAACTCATCACATTCAACATTTAATCACTCACTCACTTAGATAGAGATGGGTTTTTTAGGGAAAATTATCATATAACTATAATCTGGTAAAAGCTGGGATCTCTGGGCATGTCCCCTGCAACAGAAAAAAAACCCTCTCATTTATGACTGAGGTTTCTGGGACAGAGAGATATGATTTAGCCCAGGTTGACAGCAGTGGGTAACGTTGTGCATTGTCTTTCCACCACTTGAGAGGACAAGCCATGAGTGAGGTAGAGGTCTCTTTGCGGTACAAGTCAATGTGTGCATCAATCTAACAAGTGTGCTGTGTTCTGCAGTCCCCATGACTGTTTTTAGTCGTATTCCCCCACTTATATTTCACCACAGTCTGGCAGTGCCTGCATACTGTTTTTTTCTTTGTCCGTCACCTTTTCTCCTTTTTCTTATCTTTTTAGAAAGAAACCGAAATGCTTCCACACATCCGATTTAAAAGCCGATTTAGGTTCGATCATTTCCAGCTCTTTTTCTTCCCCGCCACTAGCAGCACACTCCATTTCCGCATTACTGGATCTGTAGTGACAACAGACCGCAAAGGATGATGGCCACGCCTAGGCTGATGGGAATTGTAGTTCCCGCTACCTCCCGTTCGCTTCATTCGCTTAAGCAAACTTTTCTCAGAAATATAGTTTTATTGAGTCATGCGCCTACGGTAATATTGAAAAGAATTACTACTGCGGTATGACAGAATTTACAATATTGTTACATCCCTAGTTTTTAATGATGTCCGACTCGCATTGACAGGTGAAAATCCCATCTACGCTGCAGACACGAGAACACAGATGTGATTTATATCAGATAAATTTCCACATACGAACAAGGCCCGAATCTGAGTTGAGTAAATCAGAATCCACGTGATTTGTTCCTGCTTACACGTACATGGGACATATGTGATCTGTGCCACATGGCAGAAAAAAAACGGAATTGAGTCACTTGAACAGTGCAGTGTAAATGCGGCCTTAGTGTGTGTGTTCAATTGCATGCTTTAAATGCTTTATTATTAGTTTTGCTCTATAAGTACAGGCTGATTCGCCCGGGCTCATCTGCAAAGCTAAGCCCTGTAGCTTTCATAACCTTCCTGCTTCAATAGGAATTACTTCAAACTAGGAATGAGAAGTAGTTTTTTCACTTTGGTGAACATGAACTGTGGGACTGTGACAGCCGAGCGCTCCATCAGGAGATATCAAACAATCATCCGCCCTCAAGTGCTCCGGGATCCACGGAAAAAAACACAAATAAAATAGTTTTGTTTCAGGCTGCTTATGTGATCGCTGAACTGTATCGACCCAGAGGAGCATTTCAATTATCTTTCAAAGTGATTCCTCAGACATGGCCGCCATTTGCATATCGTCCAGAGCCATCTATAGAGTCAAAGCCGCTTAAAAAAAAAAGAGTGTGTGTGTGTTTGTATTTTTCTCCTCATCTGCTGTCAGGCGTAGAGGGAAATGCTGCTTCGCTCTTTGAGTTTTAAAAGCTCACCTGATTTTAAAAATGCTACAACACGTCCACATTATTCTCTAGTAAATATCCAGTTTTTCTTTTCATTATTCAACACTTTGCTGAATTATTGAAATGCAGGGGTATTTGCTTTGTCTTCTGTACACACCCATGGTACTGTTGGTTATTCATCTTCAAGGTGATGTTTCTTTTCTTCTTCATTGAAATGGGATCGAGGCGTGAAGGGATTTTGAGTTTGTCTCATGTTGTCCTGACGGATAAACATGTTTCCGTGCTTCAGGTCAGATCATTGAATTCATGTAAATTGGGCTGATTTATAGTCATCCGGGCTCTTGTTTTAACCTTGAGATTTCTTCTATCTGCCTTTTTTGTAAACTATACAGGAACTTTTTATGCTGTGGGGATTGATTTTATTAGTTAGCAATGGCAGATCTTCATAATTTAATTTTGTTGCTTTTTACTTTACTTTGCCTCAGATTCTATTTTTTTTTCTTTTTATACATAAAAAAAAAATAACTATAATTTTTTTATTTTACAGAACTACACTTTACCAACATTTAAAGCCCTTATGGATGAAAGAGGAAAAAAAGAAAAAAAGAAAAAAATGTCCATCCAACACAAAGTTTATTAACTGAATCTATGACATACCGTCACCTAAGAATTCTAAGGTTCTATCTGCGTTCTGAGATATTGTAACACAATCTCACGGCAATTCTAAACTTTTTCATTTAGTGGCTAATTCGTACAAATTCGTATGATCTGATTCGTACATTTTAGTACGATTTGCGTATCTCCCAATGACGGTTGGGTTTAGAGGTGGGGTTAGGTGCCACACCTCCTTTTTAAAATCGTACATTTTCTTACAACTGAACTCGTACGAATTCGTACGAATTAGCCACTAAACTGCAAAAACGTAAAATACTTACGTTTTCTCGTGAGATCAGGCTGGATATTGAGCTTCAAAGTTTTCGCATTCCATATAGCAGACAGTATGTGTGTAACAGTTCTCTTTCATACATTAACATGACAGAGACCCTAATTAGAGTAAAAAAAATGTGGTAAATAAAGATAAAACCTTCTAATTCTGAAAAGTCATTTTCCACTTGGAATTATACGGTTCTATTTGGCAGATCATCAATTGAAGCATTACTTTTCAAGAAATACAATCAAAAAATATCTAATTTGTGTTGTAACAATATGCTGATGCTTAAAAAAGTAGAAATAATCTTTTTTTGGCTTTCTATAACATTTATTTAACATTTATTTAACATTTTTTATGTATTTATTTTATTTAATTTGTAATATTTGTTTCTTGTGCAAATTAAGCATACAATGTTGTGTAGATCTGACAATTTGATCCTTTGTTTTTATTGACGTTTACATTTGCATTCAGCAACTGCTCACAATAAACGCCAGCCTGTCAGAAATCACGCTACAGAAAAACACAGCATGTCATGTGACTTAACTAAAGCATATCATTGACTACTCTAAGGTCTTCTCTTTCCAACACAAAAAATTAATGTTGGTCCTTAAGAAACAGTAGCATGGAAATTAGCACAAGTGTCATGTTGCCATATGGTTACACCGTGCAGTAGAGTGTTAAGGTAAGTAGTTGCAAACAAACAAATTAAGTTGAACATTACCAAATTTTATGTTTAAATTCAGCCAACACAAATAATTTGCAAACACCTACCTTAAAAATGAGTAAATCCAATGAATAATATTTTCAGTTTGAAGCCTAATCTGACTCTCGTTGTCAAAAGATGCAAATTAACTCACTCGTAACTATAAAAGTTCTGTTCTGAACTGCGGATATTTTACAGAAGACCTTTTCAAGCTCCACACAAACCCCAAACTCTTTTCTCTCAGCCCTCTTTGAACATCATCTATGTGCTTGTGCTTTAAAGAAATCACAAACCAATACATCAGTAGCGCTCAAAGTCAAGCCTGTGGGCCAAATCCAGCCCCCCGTGAGCTTATCAGCGGCCCCCTACCACAATCCAAGCCCCTTTTGAGAATTCAGAGGCCTTTTCTCCATCTGCACTGCAAGAAAGAATCTCCAGACAATGCAGAAAAATAATGCAGCAATTCTGAATCAAAGCGTCTCAATGCATGCATGTAGCGTTCTGTCAAAACAACTAATACCAATGCAGGGCTATTGGAGATATGTGCTCAGGGCTACATTTTCGAGAGCTGAGAATTTTTTCCCAGGGGCTAGATTTTTATGCAGTTTTTGTTTTCACAAATAGAGGGCGGCGTGTACATTTTTGACAAGCGGCAACCTCCCGCTCTCCCTCAGGAAGCCAATACGGAAGTAACTAAAACTGCAATTCATCCGAAATTCCGCTAGTCCTGGCCGCTCCTGGCTCCAAAACAGAGCAAATTTCAATTGAGCCCACTGTTAGAATGGCCAACTTTACAGCAGAAAAAAAGGTGTTTACAGCCTGGTACAAAAAAAGATTTTGGTTAATACAGCTAATATTACCCTTCATGACAACTGTGAGGGGGTTGAATTTTTTTATAACTCATCCGTTTCCTTTATATTAAGTTTGCATAATTAAGGGAGTGGCCACTTGAGTGACAGTTAGGTCTTGCTGGTCACGTCACCTCAGCTGAATCCTGCAGATTAGCGACTGAACTACATATTTATCGTATTTCTGTGTTGTTTTATGAGGCTTTACACAATCAACTGCCTTTTGGACTTGTTTCTCACAATTATTAGATGGCATGGCATGCTGAGGGCACTTAATTGTGCTCACAAACCATTCACGTGGCCTCCGTTTCCCATGTGAGTAAAGTTATATACCTATATACCATCTCTGTACATGTATTTGTTTTATTTAATATCATTTATCGTTTATATTTATATTTAGAGCTGTAATGCACTCCAGAATCTGTCAGATTGATTAGCTGTAGGCTCTAGAACAGTCATCTGAAGCGTTGTCATACAGTGTTCTGCTGGAGTTCATCAATAGTCTTACAGTAACTAACACAGACTATATCTGAAGTGTTTGTAAGTAATTTGCGTGTTCCTCCTGTTGAAAAACGTCATAAGAACAATGTTTAGTGGCTCAATGTATTACAGCAGTGTTTTTAAAAGTCTAAACACTTTATTGATATAGTGTACAACCAAGCACAAGTGGTCAGAATACAAACAAGTCACAGGTGATAAAGCATTAAGCGTTCTCCCAAAGTAAAGTTCGTCTGAACCAGGTCCAAGCAAAATGCTAGCAGGTATCTGTAGCTCCGCTCACTCTCCGCCTCTTTGCCCTTGTTTGGTATCCCGCCGTGGGTTTGATGACGCGTGACCAAAACGGCGACGGTTGGCCGCGCCTACTTGTGGCTTCTTTTGCGCTCTTCAGAAACCTATGGGTGACGTCACGGATACTACGTCCATATATTTTACAGTCTATGATTTTTGACAATCTCAAATGCTGTATGGGGCACGTTTTTTCTTATGTTCACCAGAGGCCACTGAGTACATTTCCGGGCATATTACCATCATTCTAGTGTACATCCATGAGAGGAACTGGTCTGCTTGCAGTAGTGCATAATAAATCAGCTTGATATCAACTGACCCACACACTTCCTTCCCTAAACCCAACCAATAGTGTTTTCAAAAGCAACCTAAAAGAGAAAAGCAAATGTTTTTTCCACAGTTTAACACTGCTGTTTTGGGGTTTTGTTTTACCTTGTTTCTGGAAACGTCCTTCGCTGGACTCGAACCCCAGTCACACTCTTAGGCTGTACTCACACTAGGTACAGTTGCCTCGAACCGGGCCAAAGCACGCTTGTCCCCCCTCCCGTCTCCCCCGACGGCCCGCGCTCACACAATATCGGGCCTCTGCACGCTTACGTCATGGCTGCTGCTCTGTTCAGTGAGAAGCACTCACTATGGCAAGCCTTTTTAGCATTTAAATCTTTGTTCTGACTAGATATCTCTAATTATATTTTGACTAGTCATAATTATAATTCCACTACTCAGAATGACAATTAGAGATATCTGCAATTACTATTGTAGTACGAAATCAGATTGGAGATATCTGCAAATATGTTATGACTCACTAGTCATATTCCTCCATTGACTTCCATTAAAAAATATTTGCAGATATCTCTTAATGAGTTTTGATTAGTCACAATTGTAATTAGAGATATCTCCAAATGAATTTTGACTATATAGACTATTATACTATATCGAGATATCTCTAAAAACAATTGTGACTAGTCAAAACTCATTTAGAGATATCTGCAAATATTTTTCAATGGAAGTCAATGGAGGAATATGACTAGTCAGTCATAATATATTTGCAGATATCTCCAATCTGACTAGTCTGATTATAATTATGACAAGTCAAAATATAATTAGAGATATCTCTAAATATATTTATGGATAGTCAGAACAAGGTTTAAATGCTAAAACGGCTTGCCATACGCTCTCACTCAGCAGCACAGTGGAGATTCCTCTATTATATCGTTTGAGTCGTTTGTTATGCATTGACATGCAGTCAAATATTTCGCCAAACAGTCCTTAGGGATGCGGGGACACGCAGTCAGATATTTCACCGAACAGATCTGCCACTTTTGGCGCTCATAAACAATCATAAAGTCCTCATGCTGCAGGAATGAGGAGGTCTGCTGAAGGCGCGCAGCTGACGTGCAGTGAGGGGTTTGCGTCTTTAATAAACTACGGCAGTTTGCGTTCACTGAACAGTAAGAATGATTAATAAATCCATATGAAACAGCCCCTTAAAAGTCACGTCTCGCTTTCAGTTTCAGGCTTTGGCACGTTTTGCACTCACACACAAGCGTACCGCGCCAAAGCCCAAGTGATCCGCGCTCAGGCACACCTCTTCCAACCGGGCCAGGGCCGGCCAAGTGAACCGTGCTTGAGCCCGATTCAGCGCACTCACACTTCTCAAACGATCCGGGAAACGGGCCTGGGCACGGTACAGATGGCATAGTGTGAGTAGGCCCTTAACTATCGCCGTACATGGTGATGTACGTTGTTTTACACACAAAAAGCAGCATACACTCAAAAAATTATTTTGCTGCTTGCTCAAATCACTTATTTAAAATGAGGTAAACCAACACAATTCTTGAGTTTTTTTTTTTTTTAATAACCTGAGGTATGTTTCCAAAAACCATCATTTGCTAACTAAGGTTGCAAGTTCGGTCATTACAAACATAGTTTGTTGATTTTGTGTTTCCCAAATCCATTGTTACAATGAACATTCGCAAGCTGCATCGCAAACTTGTACGCTTGCAACAACACCTCTAAAGCTTTAGTTAGAATCATAGTTCCTGGCTGTGTTCTATTCCTACTTATCCCCCCCCCTATGCCCTATTCCTACAATTCAGTTTCAGTGATCTTCTTATTGACAATTGCATTCCCTTCGTAGTACACTTTGAAATCATTCGTCATTTTAAATGCAGCCGTGGCTCATGGTAAAAGCTATAGGTGACCTATGTAATGCGGAATCTATGTGAAGTCTCCAAATCTCATGAAAACTAAATTATATAGGTTACATTAATGGTTTTAATTTATAGTAGCCTAGGGTATTTATTAAGAATATTTCTGCAGGTAATTGAATGAGTCAACGTTGAAAAAAAACCCCCAAAAAACAATAGACTCATTCATTCATTCATTCATTCATTTTCTTTTCGGCTTAGTCCCTCTATTAATCAGGGGTCGCCACAGCAGAATGAACTGCCAACTTATCCAGCATGTTTTATGCAGCAGAAGCCCTTCCAGCTGCAACTTATCACCGAGAAACCTAATAGACTCTACATATATAATTGTATTATTATTATTATTATTATTATTAAGGAGGATATTGTTTTTTTATTTCTTAGTAAATAGTGTACAATAAGTTGATGATTAACGTGGTGATTTATATATGAAATTAAAATACATGTCAGCTTTTTGCACTTTAGCATAGATTATTGAATGTTCTCAATAATATTTGTAAAGGAAACAGGCCC
Organism: Danio rerio; assembly: GCF_052040795.2. Lineage (NCBI taxonomy): Eukaryota > Metazoa > Chordata > Actinopteri > Cypriniformes > Danionidae > Danio > Danio rerio. The sequence continues at coordinate 58,452,391 of NC_141026.1, forward strand.
GATATGTGCCGTTTATTTTAATATATTAATATATATATATATATATATATATATATATATATATATATATATATATATATATATATATATATATATATATATATATGTGTGTGTGTGTGTGTGTGTGTTTGTATATATATATATATATATATATATATATATATATATATATATATATATATATATATATTTAAATGCATGTGAATGTGTGTGTATTTGCACAAAAAAAAAGTTATGGAGATTTTTTTCTAAAAAAGTAGTTACTCCACCCCGTTTAGAGCATTATTATGGAAATTTTACATTATAACCAATGTGGTTAAAATGATGGATCTGCTACAGAGAAACTACGGTTTTGGGAAACACTTGTCACCACATTGTTTTCCCAAACAATGGGTCGTACTGTGATAGTTCAGCCACAAGTTGTTGTCGTTGCTTGGGAAACGCATCCCTGATTGTTTTATGTTCAATCAACTTACATTTGTAAAACAATTAGGACAACATCAAGTAAGCGTGTGAAACCCAGCATTTTTACGGTGTATATTTCTCGGTTCTCAAAAATTTTGCCCTGGGCACATATTCCCAATGAGCCTAGTCTAACTAATCTGATCACTTTGAAAATACCATCCATACTCCACTGATGCATATTCCTACTCTCTTAAAAATAGCAAGGGAAACTTATTCTTTGTGCAAAAGCCAAGGGTGAGCTTGAACTGCTTTGGGAAGATGGCTCTTTAGTTTCAATAGCTCACCATGCAGAAACTGATTTAATAAGGCAGTGATGTGAGAAATGTAACTACCTTTGGAGAAAAGCTCTGTTTACTTGAGTTCATATATTCACTTATTGCAACTGTGGCCCTCGGGATGGGATCCCTGATAAAGTAACATTTATGTCATGTTTGCAAAAGACTTTAACATTCAGACGCTATTAAGGAATAATGTTTTCATAATGGAAACATTAGCAAAACAATATTGTTGTTTCTGGGAAGAAACTATGAGACACTGTCATGAGTGTTCATCATTTCAAAGATCTATTAAAGGTCATTTCAGCCAGCAGCTAGCTCTCTGCAACTCTCACATGGTCGCCCACTGGAGATAAGCAAGGATGTACCCGGTCAGTACCTGGATGGGAGATAGGAAAGCTAGATGGGAAAGCACATGGGAAAAGCTAGATGCCAGAAGGGGTGTTAGTGAGGCCAGCAGGGGGCTTCAACCTACAGTCTGTGTGGGTCCTAATGCCCCAGTATATTGATAGGGACTCTATACTGCTCAGTGATGAGATGAGATGTTAAACCGAGGTCCTGACAAAAATCTCAAGTTGTCCTTCAAAAATAGATTCGGGGTTTAATCCTGGCATCCTGGCCAAATTTGCCGACTGGCCTGTCCATCATAGCCTATTAACCATCCCCATGTCATAATTGGCTTCATCACACTGAACTGAGCTAAACTGAACTGAACTGAACTTAAACACTAAAAACTGAACTACACTGTTCCAGTTACTATGACCATTTATGTGAAGCTGCTTTGACACAATCTACATTGTAAAAGCGCTATACAAATAAAGCTGAATTGAATTGAATTGAAAATCACTCTGTCTCCTCTACAACAATCAGCTGGTGTGTGGTGTGCGGTCTGACGCAATACGGCCACCATCATGTCATCCAAGTGGATGCTGCATACTGGTAGTGGATGAGGAGATTCCCCTCATTGTGTAAAGCACTTTGAGTGTCTAAAATTAAAGCACTATATAAGGGTGCTTTCACATCTGTAGTTCACTGTATCTGGTCCGGATCAAGGGCAATACATGATACATTGTTGCATTTTCTGCCGTCTTTGGGTTATTTTCACACCACACTGCTGGCTTTGATCCAAACAAGTTGAAAAGAACCAAAATGCAGTCATCTGACAAAATCCACATCTCTCATTGGCCAGATGTTGTTGAAAATATTTCCTAAACTGCTTATCAATTGGTCAGAATTCACGTGCGGGAAAATGCCAATGAACTCCCGCAAGTAAAGAGAAAGACACAAAATGTCGCTTTTTACTATGGGGGGACGACTGCGCTGGCTGATTGTATTCCTGCTTAAGACAAACTATACATTTCGAGAATTAAGCGCGGCCGCGGCAGGAAAACAATGTTTTAATGCATCGCACATCACTTCAGGAGGAGGCGTGAATTCATTTAGCTAAACTGCGACATGCTCATCTTGCGGAAATATTACCAACGATCCATCAGGTAATGTTTTCCCCTCTCTCTCTCTCTCTGTTGGTAAAGCGCTGTCAACAAATATTTTTCCTCCATATCCCATAATGCACAGCGCATCAGCCTACGGCAGCTGGATTAGTCCAAAAGGTGCAGTACTTATTGCGGTTGGTTCTGTTTTAGTTCGGATCATATTCTCACAACAAACAAACCGCTCCAGGGTTCGTTTGAAACAGTACCGAGACCACCTCTTCAAGCTGGTCTCGGTTTGCTTTTTTGGTCTGATTTTGGTGCGCACTCGAATACGATTGCTGCATTCACAAGAGGAAAAACTAACTCTAGCGCATTAATAATAAGGCAGTTGTGACATCATAATCATTATTATTATTATTGTTATTATTATTTCTTGATTGAGTTTTCAAACATTAAAAAAAACTTGAAGTATTTATAAACATCGGAAAGAACTTTAAAAATGGAAACAAATGTTCTTAGATGATACCATACATATTCATTCATTCATTTTCTTGTCGGCTTAGTCCCTTTATTAATCCGGGGTCGCCACAGCGGAATGAACCGCCAACTTATCCAGCAAGTTTTTACTTAGCGGATGCCCTTCCAGCCGCAACCCATCTCTGGGAAAAATTCACACACACACTCATACACTACGGACAACTTAGCCTACCCAATTCTGCTGTACCTCATGTCTTTGGGCTGTGGGGGGAAAACAGAGCACCTGGAGGAAACCCACGCGAAGGCAGGGAGAACATGCAAACTCCACACAGAAACGCCAACTGAGCCAAGGTTCGAACCAGCGGCCTTCTTGCTGTGAGGCGGCAGCACTACCTACTGCGCCACTGCCTCGCCCTACCATACATATGACATGTATATTCATGCATACTCTAAAAATGCTGGGTCATAAACCAACAACTGGTCAAATATGGACAAACCCAATGTTTATGTCCAGTCTCTAGATTATGCTTATTTTACCAAATATGACCATGCCTTGATTTTTAATGATTTAATTAGGAGAATAAGATCTGATGCAGTGGAGACAGAATGAATATTGTGTCTGACTCCATCATGAGCTTGGAGGACTGCATCCATACATCTCTGCACTGACTCACTGATTAATAAATTCATCTGGAATGACAAGGAAAGCGTTCTTGCAGGACTCCCAGAGTTCATCAAGATCCTTTGAATTCATCTTTAATTCCTCCTCCATCTCACCCCAGACATGCTCTATGATGTTAATGTCTGGTGACTGAACTGGCCAATCCTGGAGCACCTTGCCCTTCCTTGCTTGCTTTCGGGAGCTTTGATGTGGAGGCAAAAGCATGAGAAGTAGTGCTGAGATTGATGACAAGACTCACAGCAGCATCTTTTTTGTTAAACTTCTGTTGCTCATGAACATAAGATTTCACCCGTTGACTAAATGATTGCATGAACATGAATTGATTTGCCTGATTCCTAACCTAGAATGGTCTTCAGCAGTCACCGGCTGATATGGCGTCTGGCAGTTCATTATAAAGATCATTGGCTCCTCGCTTTGCAATTAATCACATCAGCGCCTAATTACAATACTAATTGATGTGTAAAACCACGACTCATTTCACTCATAGGCGGCCTTATAGGATTGCCAATAGTTTAAATTAATCATATTATATTCTGAATTCAAGACTTCATGTAGTCTTTACCAATGAGACAGAAGCACACTGTGTTCATTTGCATAATGAAGTCAGTTTATAAATATGTGATCAGCAGCAGAATTTACAGTGTTTTAAAAGTAGTAATACATTTTTATTACATGACTTACATTTATTATATTTCAGCTGCCAATTCTAAGGTACTTGCTCTGTTAGTATATTTTATATTTATCATAAACCATAATATAAGCATATGAATTTTTTAGATGCTCTGTTAAAATAGTTAGGTTAAAAATACTGCAACATATAACCCAACTATAGGTTATTATAGCACCTTCCCAACTATGGGTTATTTTGATTAAATGTTTTTTTTTTTTCATTCTGGTATTACACTGTAAAAAAAAAAAAACTAATTTTACAGAAAATATCCCTAAATTTTTTACAGTAATATTTGTAATTTAAAATTATATGTAGAACTTAGTAAAATGACAAACAATCTATCTAAATTCACAGTTTGACTTTCATTTTAGGTACTTTATCATTAAAGACACATTACTGACATTTTTGTTTTTTTGTTTTTGTTTTTACAGGGAAATTACAGTATTATTTATACAGTGTTTTTCTGTTATTTTAAATTATATTCAAAAATCCAAAAAAATTACAAACAATATCTGTAAATTAACAGCTTGACTGTTATTTTATGTATTATATAAGTAATGACAAATTACAGCAATTTGTCTGTTTTATACAATAAAATTGCCGTATTATTTACACAGTGTTTTTTCAGTGTTTTATGAAGTACATTCAAAATTACGTAAAATTAAAGTAATAAATTGTAACTAATTGCTCTGTAAAAAAAAAAAAAAATTGTAAAAAAAAATTTCAAATGACTGGCAGCTACGGCTGCCAAACAAAAACCATAAAATCATGGTAAAATGTCTTCGTTGAAATAAAGTGCAAAAAATAATAAATCTACAGATATTTTCATCAAAATGTTTACAGAGAAACACTTTTATTTTACAGACTTTTCCTAGATTATTATGATCAAATCTGTTCAATAAAGTTAAACACTAAGTGCGTTCACATGCACCTGTTCCGGATTCCGCTGATTGCACACACACAGTCGGAGGATCGTTATGAACAGATTACATGCACTTTAAAAGCAGCATAGACCAATTGCTTATACTTGTTATACTGTTACTGTAAACATTATGACGCGTTTCTCTTCTTTTGCCTTGGTTTGTTTGTTAATTGTTTACGTTGTTTGCTGCCGGGACTGACCATTTGCCTGTTTTTTTGACCATGACTCTGGATTCCCTGCATAATGTTACATTTGTTTGCCCCAGTGTTGACTGTTGCTTGCCTGACCATCTCTGTGAAATAAACCTGCATTTGGATCTGCACTCCTTTGTCAGCGTCCCCTTCATGTTACACTTCCATTTCATTTAAGATCTGTAACTGAATCATTCCATATAACTTAAACCTCTACTTGATTTACATAAACACTATTCAATAAAATTTAACAAGTGTAATTTTAAAGTTGTAAGAATTTTAATCAGTTGTATCTCGTTTGTTGTTTTTTCCCAAAATTTTTGATCCAAAATAAAACTGTTAAATTACGATCATGAGCATGTCTTGGCATTTTATTAAAGGTGTTTAATCGTAATGATTTAGTGAAAATTCTTTTAAATAACATTGTTTTCTCTTGAACTTTGTGCAGTCACTTTATTGATGGTGTTTGATCATAATAATCTAGGAAAAGTCTGTATAATAACAGTGTTTCTTTGTAAACTCTTAGTGTGTAACTTTATTGAACGGATTTGATCGTAATAATCTAGAAAAAGTCAGTAAAATAAAAGTATTACACTTTAACACTATAACATTTTAATGAAAATATCTGTAGATTTATTATTTTTTGCACTTTATTTCAACAAAGACATTTTACCGTAATTTTATGGATTTGTTTGCCAGCCGTTTCTTACAGTGTACTATTGCTACTATTAGTAGTACTACTATTAATTTTATTATTATGGCTGAGTAAATAAATAGCATACAAAATATTGAAAATGCTTTATTGCTGTTTCATTTTAGTTCCAGACACTTTTGTTAAAATAAATTCAAGAATCACAAACAATAAAGAACAAATTCTTTCTTATGCAGTAAGAAAACGTAAACAGTCAGTCAATCAATTAAAATTGACTACTACTACTAATAATATGAGTTAAACAATCTATCTAGAGTTATTCTAAAATACATGGTATGCTGATATATATTTTCCCTTGCCCGAATCTTCTACATCTGTATTATAAATACATGGACAAAAAGTCCTCCATCAAGAGAGCAGAAATGTGATAGACGTTCAGGTTGGCTTGGGATTTTTTCAGCTCACCTATTTTCAGACCAGAATGATTAAAAGTTTACGAATCAGGTGAAGCGGCTGAAAACCCAGCGGAGCCTGTGATCTTATGGAGAATTGATTTCCATATTAGTCAGCATTAGGGTTCACAGACTTTTTTGGTCATATTACAATTCTCTTTCGTGACTCCAGTTCATTCTAAAAACGTAGCCCCGCAGACGTTTCTGGAGACCGAGATTGACGTTGCCGGAGGTATGTATGGCTGCATTTTGTTTTTTCAAGCGAACGCTATGGGGCGGTGTGACTCCGCTCCTCTTTGCGCTCTCCGGCTGGGCTCACCTTCGTGTGGTTTCCCACTCCAACCAGTTTGTTCGGTTAGCTTGTCGCGTTACGTGGGCAGAGCGGAGGCCCGGAGGAGGAGGAGCTGGCCGCGGCATATGACCGGGTTCGAATCCGGGGAAGAGCGGTTCCAGAAATCAGGCAAGACAAAAAACAGAATCCAAAAAACAAAGCGAACAAGTTAATGGGGCGAGATAGTGGCGAAATCCAAAAACACGGTCAAAATCGGACGATGGCTTTTCCTTTTCTGGACGGCTTGGGTTTAGGGAAGGAGTAGGAGGGTGGCTGGGTCGGCCGATTGGCCAGCCGCCCAGTCAATCATTTAGTCAGTCAGTCAGTCAGTCAGTCGGACAGACAGTCACTCAACAGCGGCCTCAGGGGCTTTTTATGCGAGAACAGTGCGGACGCGAACGGTGAGTGCTCGCGAAAATCATGCACGGCGGCCTCTGGCGGATTCGCGAAAACAAACACTGCACAAATACGTTCCTCCCGGGACATTTTACGCAGTCTCCAGAAACATCCGCAGGCCTACATATCCAGAATAAGCCTGCGTTGCTCTCTCGCTATACATTCATTGTTCAGCTTATTAGTCTACATGCTGAGGATTAGTCTTCTGTTGCCAGAGTAAAACAATGACGCCAAAAAGATGCTTGTGTTTATATTCTGTAATGCATCTGAGCTAATCTACTCACTAACAATAATACTAACACTAATGGACGGCGTTTTCATTATGTAATCCTAACTAAGTTTAATAACAATATGACAAACTACTTATTGCTAGTTCATTAAAGTAAAGTTAATTCATTAACTAAAGAAACCTTATTTAAAGGGGACTGTATTAGGCCCCCTTTTTACATGTAAAATTGTCTCTAATGGCCGTAGAGCAGGGATCATCAAACTTGTTCATGGAGGGCCAGTGTCCTGCAGATTTTAGCTCCAACTCTTATTAAAGACAGGTATACTTGAAATGTGTTTTGGGCACCACACTGAAAAAAAGTGTTGCATGCAAAACTGTTGCATACAGTTTATTTGTGTGAATTTAAACGAACAAATTAAATTAAATAATGTTCAACTTAATTTGTTTGTTTAAATTCAACACAATTAAACTGTTTCCAACCACTTAACGAAAAAAAATTGAGTAAATCCAAGGAATCAATCATTTTTTTCAGTGCAGACCTCCAGAAACGAGATTGGTGACCCCTGCCCTTGAGTGAGTTTGTGAAGTTACAGCTTAAAATACCAAGCAAATAATGTTTTACAACTCTTAGAAACTGACCTTTTTTATCCAAATTATGCCGTTTTGATGACTGCCGCTTTAAATGTAAATGAAATTGTGCTGCTTTTAGCTAATACATGGCTATATATCATATTATATAACATATCAATATATTATTATATATATTATTATTATATGGCTATATTATTATTATATAACATATCAATTATTGATCAATTATAGTTTGATCAATTATTTGATCAATTATTTGAACGTGTACATATTTGTACTTGATAAGTTAAATATTTACATTTGTTAACTTTTTGCTCTATATTTTGCATGTTGCATACGCTCACCGGCCACTTTATTAGGTACACCTTACTAGTACTGGGTTGGACCCCTTTTGCCTTTACAACTGCCTTAATGCTTAATGGCATAGATTCAACTATGTTTCTTTCTGACGTTCCTCCAAACTTATATAAAATACACTCACTGCCCACTTTATTAGGTACATACTGACATGATAGCATCATGCAGTTGCTGCAGATTTGTCGGCTGCACATCCATGATGCGAATCTCCCATTCCACCACATCCTAAGAGTGCTCTATTGGATTGAGTTCTGGTGACTGTGGAGGCCATTTAAGTACAGTTAAACCATTGTCATGTTCAAGAAACCGGTCTGAGATGATTCGCGCTTTATGACATGGTGCGTTCTCCTGCTGGAAGTAGCCATCAGACGATGTGTACACTGTGATCATCAAGGGATGGACATGGTCAGCAACAATACTCAGGTAGGCTGTGGCAAAGACATGATGCTCAATTGGTACTAATGGACCCAAAGTGTGCCAAGAACATCTCCCCCACACCATTACACCACCACCACCAGCCTGACCTGTTGATACAAGGAAGGATGAATCCATGCTTTCATGTTGTTGATGCCAAATTCTGATGATACCATCCGAATGTGTCAGCAGAAATGGAGACTCATCAGAGCAGTCAACGTTTCTCCAATCTTCTATTGTCCAGTTTTGGTGAGCCTGTGTGAATTGTAGCCTCAGTTTTCTGTTCTTAGCTGACAGGAGTGGCAGCCGGTGTGGTCTTCTGCTGCTGTAGCCCATCAGTCTCAAGGTTGGACGTGTTGAGTGTTCAGAGATGCTCTTCTGCAGACCTCGGTTGTAACGAGTGCTTATTTGAGTTACTGTTGCTTTTATATAATCTGGAACCAGTCTGGCCATTCTCCTCTGACCTCTGGCATCAACAAGGCATTTGCGCCCACAGAACTGCCGCTCACTGGATATTTCCTCTTTTTCAGACCATTCTCTCTTAGTCCTAGAGATGGTTTTGCGTGAAAACCCCAGTAGATCAGCAGTTTCTGAAATACTCAGACCAGCCCATCTAGCATCAACAACCTTGAAACATTCAAAGTCACCTAAATCACCTTTCTTCCCCATTCTGATGCTCGGTTTAAACTGTAGCAGATCGTCTTGACCATGTCTACATGCCTAAATGCTCTGAGTTGCTGATATGATTGGCTGATTAGAAATGTGCTTCATCGAGCAGTTGTACCTAATAAATTGGCCGGTGAGTGTAAATGCACGAGCAAAGAGCTCAAAAAACAAAATGTGAGTCAAAACAAGGGTTTGTGACCTACAGACCTTTACATCAGTGCTTTGATAAGAATGATTTCCAAAATTACCGCGCATCGCAGAGCGCATAATGACAGAGAATGAGATCACCCTGAGACTGCGATTAGAGGAACCTTGATGAGATGATAGAAGACAAATTCAATCTTAATTAACAGAGGCCTCTTCATTAGCTCCATTAGTCCTTTTTCTTTAGTTTCCAGCTCATTTTGAGATTTGCTCAAACAGTTCGGATATTCTGCTCTGTAATTACATCAACTAGAGGCATTTCTGTATTTTGCACACTATAATTTCAGCTTCAAAAAGTATCCAGTATTTTATTTTTATTACAAACATGTGTTCTCCCAGTGTGATTATCCCAGTTAATGACATGCATTATCGAGTATATGTTAGAGTGAAAACCTTACAAAAAGTGAACGCTCAAGTCAGCGCCACATTTTCATGCTAATTGTGTTATGCTAATCCAGGCGTCGTCTCCAAACAAACATGTTATGTGCATTTTCATTGTAAAGCTCGGCAATGTGAAAACACATTACTCTCTTTCGGTATGAATGGATTTCAGCGAACTCTCGTGTGTAATTGCTGTAGTGTAATGTAATGTAATTATTAATATGCAGGCTTTTGTTGTCATCGTGCATAGGAAAATGAAACGCGTGATGGTAATGATCTCTCACGAGCTACTTCAAAAAACTCTGTAATTAAAACTGCATATATTTTCATGCATTTTAAAAAATAACTCAAGAGGTCTGTTACCACTACATAGTTTAATACATTATTGTAACTTAAAAATTCTAAAATGCTGATTAAAGCATCAGATTAATGTCATTTTTCCTGTTTAGAATTTAACTGAACCGTTATTTGTCATTTATAAGGGATTTATAAAGCATGAATAGTCCTCACTTTAGATTAGGTCACAAAACTGCATGAAGTTGAGTTAATAAAGCATTTATTAACATATTAGTTGACTATTAATATATGCCTGAATAATAAGACATATAAACGTTGATTTTAATAGTTTATTAATCATTTACTAACTCATTCTGAATGATCCTTAAAACCCTCAACTACTCTTAAATACAACTGGTTTGTAAATAATGTGATATTTAATTTAGTAATAAAAAATTAATCATTTACTAAGTATGAAAATACAATTATTAAGCACATTTTAAATGTGGTTATAAGTCAAGAATAGAGCATTTGTAGCTGCAGTTATAAACTGTTTACTAACGTTTATTAATGTAGAGTTAATGCTTAACGGATAATGAATTCACTATTTGCTAATGCTTAATTAATGATTTATAGTGTGTAGTTATTATAAAGTGTTACCGTTATTTTCTGCGTCATCATGTGGTCTAAGGCCCTGTTTACACTGCCAGTTAAATGTGACCCAATTCCGATTTTTTGCTCATATGTGACACAAATCAGATATGTTTTATGACCATGTAAACACGAAAAAAAACGCATGCATTCAGATGTTCAGAGATCAGTTTCAGACCACTGAAGGTTAAACCCATCACAGGGTTTAACAATAAGGACTGCCCGGTGGCCCAGGGCCAGCGTGAAAGACACTCGGGACAGTAGACAGGATTGTTACTGGCCCCTATCGTCCAGTAAAGTTGAGCACATTTTTTTATTTTTTATTTTTTGTAACCTGGTAACAACCAGTACAGCGAAAAGATGGCAACATGGCGGCAAAATTAAACAATGAGGCTAAAAGAAAACGTCTGTTTCTAAAGTCTCAGAAGCAGACAATTACATGGGAACAAAATTAAGAAACTAAAAAAAAAAAAAAAAAAAAAACAGTTGTCAGTTTGGCAAGCCATTTTTATACAAATTATTTAGAATTGCATTAAAATACCAGCACATTTTTCATACTGCTCTTTCATTTGCATAAAATCTAGAATTTTGCTGATTATACATTTATTAACATATTTAAAATGTTTAAATTCTAGATTCACAGGCATAATTTTGCCAGTATTTAAAATATGTGGCTAAGAAATAGCTATTAACTTTTTAGTTTTTTTTTGGTGGGGCCAGTGTAAATTATGGCAGGGCAAGTAAAAATCTCAACCAATGGCCCGATCGGACCCGTTTAAAAAATCCTTAGCGTTGAACCCTGCATCAGAATATTAACAAAAATATTTGTTGCAGGATTTTGTTGTGTGACATTTTGTGTTACCGTTAGACTGCCAGGTAGTGTTTACATGACCACTTTACAGCTAATCTGAGCAAAACAATCAAGCAGCGCAGATCTAGAATCAGTCTCAATTACAATGCCATCATCTTCCTATAGACATGCCGTCTAAACAATGTATGCAGGGAAACTGACAGGCTGTGCTTTTCTGTTATTTTTACCCTGTTTTTCACACAATGTAATTCTCATTACTGTAATTATGAGTTTGCAACTTCTAAGAGCTTGAAGTGTCTTTGTCAAACTTTGAAAGTTTTGAAATGTTATTAAACATCTCCTTCTTGACCATAAATGTGTTTATTATATATATATATATATATATATATATATATATATATATATATATATATATATATATATATATATATATATATATATATATATATATATAATTTTTTATTTTTTTATTCTATGCGAGTACATAGAAGTGCATTAATGCTGATGTGTCAATGCAGAAAAGACCCAGTTTGGCGTTCAGAGAGTTGCCATAGAAACAGAATAATGTCTGAGCGTGAGGACACGAGCAGCTCAGAGTCAAATCTTCTCGTTGTCATCTTATAATTATGGAAAATCCAGCATGACATAAATACAGCATTAGATCTAAGAGTTGACATGCTTTCAGTGTAAGCTGTGTTAAGGCCTGTTCACACCAACAGCAACATGACAGCTGTTATAATGCCAGAGTAATGTATCATAGTAAACCACTAACATTAACAGCTGGACCATATATACATTTTATTTGGATGCGTCTATGTACTCGCTCTCTCTCTCTCTCTCTTTCTCTCTCTTCTTTATTTTCGTTTTATAGTATAACATTTGAGTAAAAACAATTTGGTTTCTTTTTGTGAGCTACTAATGAAGTTTCTTAAAGCTTATTAATATATATACACTCTAAAAAAGAAACAAAATAATTTAAAAAAGAAAATATTTGATGGTAAATCATACTAAACGTTTACCTTTTTTTAGGTTCGTTAGGATTACCTAAATGATTTACATTTGCTAAATGCCAAAATAATGGGATTCATTTATTTTGAGAATTTTTAAAATTATTTATAGACAGTCAAAGGTTTACACACATTTCCTTGGTATATTTTTATCGTTGCTTTTAAACTGTATAACTTTGGTCAAATGTTTTGGATATTGTTCCAAAAGCTTCTCACAAAAGTTTGAAGGAATTTTGGCCCATTCCTCTTGACAGAATTGGTGTAGCTGAGTCATATTTGTTGGCACAAGCTTTTTCAACTCTGCCCACAAATTTTCTATAGGATTGAGTTCAGGGCTTTGTGATGGCCACTCCAAAACATTCACTCTGTTGTCCTTAAAGTACATTTTAACTACTTTGGCAGTTTGCTTAGGATCATGGTGTGTTTGGAAGACCCATTTGTGGCCAAGTTTTAATTTACTGGCTGATGTCTTGAGATGTTGCTTCAGTATTTCTCCATAATGTTCTTTCTTCATGATGCCATCTATGCTGTGAAGTGGACCAGTCCCTCCTGCAGCAAAACAGCCCCACAACATGATGCTGCCGCCCCCATACGTCACAGTTGGGATGGTGTTCCTAGGCTTGTAAGCTTTCCCCTTTGTTTTCCAAATGTAACACTGGTCATTATGGCCAAACAGTTCAATCTTCATTCCATCAGACCACAGGACATGTCTCCAAACATTATTATTTTTCCCAGAGTATTTAGCAGATTGTAATCTGGCTTTTTTGTTGATTGTGGCTTGTTGATTTTCCCATGTTGTCACACAAAGAAGCCGTGAGTTTGAGGTTTTTTCTTAAATACTATTCCACAAATGTGCCTCCAATTAACTCAAATGTTGTCAATTAGCCAATCAGAAACTTCGGTTGAGGTTGGGGAAAGGACTGAGGATTCAAATCAGATGCAGCAAATTAGATGGGTTTATTAATTATAAAATAAAACAAACAACAAAGGAGTCATGGTTGTGCAGTTGGTAGCATGATCGCCTCACAGCAAAAAGTATGCTGGTTGGAGTCTTGGCTGGGTCAGTAGGCATTTCTATGTGGAGTTTGCATGTTCTCCCCGTGTTCGCGTGGGTTTCCTCCGGGTGCTCCGGTTTCCCCCACAGTCCAAACACATGTGATACAGGTGAACTGGGTAAGCTAAATTGTCTGTAGTGTATGTGTGTGAACGAGTGTGTATGGATATTTCCCAGTGAAGGTTTGCAGCTGGAAGGGCATCCGCTGCATAAAAACATGTACTGGATAAGTTGGCGGTTCTGCTGTGGTGACCCCAGATTAATAAAGGGACTAAGCCGAAAAGAAAATTAACAAACAAATAAACAAACTTGACTGGGCAGAGCTGGCAGGGATCAAGGCAAGACAAGAATGGAAACGACAATGAACTGGCACAGGACAGTAGACAAGAGGGAGCTATAAAGAGAACAAATGAACAAATAAAAAGATGAACAGAATAAACAAATGATTGGATAATGAGGAGAGTGGGACTAGACAATAGATAGGAGAGCACATTACACAAATAGACAACATAAGCCATGTGCTCACAAGAAAACAGTACTAGAATATGCAGCCAATGAGAACCAATTGACCGCGTGTTAACCTACTAGAGACACAGAGAGGAGTTGACAGGGTTTGAGTCCAGTGAAGAACGGTCCCAGAAAGCAGGTAAGACAAAAACAAAAGCCAAAAAGTAAAATAAACAAGTAAATAACAGGGTGAGATTGTGGTAAAATCTGAAAAACGTGGTAAAAATCAGGCTCCCGTGAGGGATTTTCTTTTTGTGGATTGCTTTTGAACACACTGTTGGTTTGGTTTAGCGAAAGTGGCTGGGCGCTGGTCAATCAGTGCTTTTGAAGACACTATTGGTTGGGTGAAGCTAAGGGGGTGGGTGGGTCAGTCAATTGGTTCCGGCCTCTGGTGGATTTACGTGAGAACAGCGGGCACGAATGGCACTCGCAAGAGAAATTTGAGATCATAAAAAGTATACACAGTGGCCTCTGGTGGATTCGTGAAAACAAAAACTGCAATAAAATGCAGTTCCTGGGAAATGTTTGACACTCTCCAGTAATGTATACAGGCGTACGTTATCAGAATAAGCTTGGGTTGAATAAAAACCATTGTTTAATAATAGAAATACATATGCTGCGTCCCAATTCGCATACTATCCGTCCTAAATAGTAGTTGAAAATAAGTATGTACCTAGCATGTTGAAAAGAGTATAGCAAAGGTTCACGGATGGTTTACTATCTCCAGGTAAAACTTTTAAGTGTAGAATCGCTCATATGCTAACTGCTGACATTGAACACAGTACATTGCACGTTGAACGTGAATTCGATTAGAACTACAAACGCATGTGAAAAATGTAAATAAACTACAAATATGATGGACATGCGGGACCAACCGCCAAGTAAGAGGCTTCGGTAAAGATTTTCATATAACTGTTAATTAATATCTCGCCCACTGGAAAATATCTAAATCACGGTTTCTGTGATGTATTTGATCTGCAAAAACAATACTGAACTTGTTTGGACATTAACGTCTGAATGCAGAATTATCCAAACACCCGAGGAGATTTCTCTGCATGAAAGACTTGTGAATGGGAGATTAACCTGCTGCTTCTCCAATTAGGTAGGAAATTAAATATGAAAGAAATGTAGATGATGTGTGGATGATTGACAGGGCTCATAACTAAGCAACATAGCGATCTGTTAACGAGGAAGTAGTATGTCACGAAGCTTGCATACTCTTCTGCTACCCGCTTAAAATATATGTTTTTCCTTTACAAAAAAAGTACATACGCTGCGACCCAAATCGCATACTTATGCACTATTCTACGCCATTTTGTAGTATAAATAGTGTAAGTAGTGTGTTCACACTGAAAACTCTTACAATATTAAGTGCTCTTTAATTACCCGGATGATGCACTCATTCAGCCGGTAAAATGTAGTGTGTAATGATGGATACTTCGCACACTCAACGACCGGGTTACCCAACGTTTTGCTCACGTAGCGGAAAGGGCGGAGGCAGAGCTGTCGGGCGCACATGTTGGATAAATTTATTCATTTTGGATGGTGAAAGCAAATTCTCCCACGAAAGTAATTATAGCGCCTCCCGATGGTGAATGCGGCAATACTCATGACAGGTATTGTTTGATAGTTTGGTCGTTTATTTGACTAATTTGGCAACCGTCAAACGTCATCAGGGAAACGGTTTGAATTTCCGCTTAGTAAAAAAACATTAGTGCGCCATTTGGGATGACACTACATACATATACTATCCTGTTGAGTGTGTAAGTGCATAAGTACATAGTGCATAGTGTATATTGTGCCATTTGAGACGCAGCTATACTTTTAGGGCGTAGTATAAGTACATTTACATTTAGTCATTTAGCAGACGCTTTTATCCAAAGCGACTTACAAATGAGGACAAGGAAGCAATTTACACAACTATAAGAGCAACAATGAATAAGTGCTGTGGGCAAGTTTCAGGTTTGTAAAGTCTAAGAAGGAAAGCAGTAATTTTTATTTTTTTTTTAGTTAGTGGAGGAGTCAGGGAGGGATATTAGTAAGGAAAGTGGAGACTAAATAGTTGAGTTTTTAGTCGTTTCTTGAAGACTCTGCCATTCTGATGCAGTTAGGGAGTTCATTCCACCAACTGGACAGATTGAGCGTGAGCGTTCGAGGAAGAGTTTTCTTCCCTCTTTGGGATGGAACCACGAGGCGACGTTCATTCACAGAACGCAAGTTTCTGGAGGGCACATACATCTGCAGAAGTGAGAGAAGATAAGAAGGAGCAAAGCCAGAAATCGCTTTGTAAGCAAACATCAGAGTTTTGAATTTGATGCGAGCAGCAACTGGCAGCCAGTGCAAACGGATGAGCAGCTGAGTGACATGTGCTCGTTTAGGTTCATTAAAGACCACTCGTGCTGCTGCGTTCTGAATCAGCTGAAGAGGTTTAATAGAGTTAGCTGGAAGCACGGCTAGTAGAGAGTTGCAATAGTCCAGTCTGGAGAGAACAAGAGCTTGAACAAGGAGTTGAGCTGCATGTTCAGATAGGAAGGGTCGGATCTTTCTGATGAGTGCAAATCTGCAAAATCCAGCAGATCTAGAAATGTGGTCAGAGAAGTTTAGTTGGTCATCAATCGTTACTCCAAGGCTTTTCACCATTTTGTATGCGGTAATGGTTGCCCCGTCCATCAGTATGCGAATTGGGATGCAGCAATATTGTCATGAACTAAAATCAACATGCATCATATTTATTCATCAAATCATGAATTCCAGTGTCTCTTTTAACGACTTTTATTTATTTTTTTCTGTTTTGTTTATTTGAACACTTTGGCCTTAAACGATGTTGCAACTTGCGGTCAGAAGTCGACATCATTTCAGACTCATGAAACCTTCAGAAAAGATGAAACCGTGACACGAAGAGCAGGTTACAATTAACATGGAGCTGCTAAAAGAGCTGAGGGTGACGGCGTGATCCAGAGCTCCGCTTTAATTAGACACTCTGCCATCGCGGTCCACAGAGAGGACCAGGCGGGAATAAAAGATGATAATGGCTTTGTTCGGGAGCCCAGCGAGCTGTCAAAGACGTTTTTGACCAGTCTGAATCCTGAGTGCAACCAAAAGTCAACTCTGATCTAAAATGCAATTCCGTCTGATGCATGGTTGAACAATCCCTAGCCGTTTCCTAAATTTCCTCCCCTCTGGTCTGTGTTTTTCACATTAGAAGCAGATCGGCCCTTTAATTAGCCCAGCGCTTTGATCTGCTCCACCGTGGCTCTTTGTTAAGCCTCTGAAAGTGACCCTTCTGCCCTTCACTGACAGAAACACATGAATTACAGAAGAGCAAAACCTATGAGATGCTTCACTGTCTGACGGAAACACTGCCTTATAAATGGACCACTTATAGACTTATGGGATCTACGGCAAAGTGAAGCACATGGGGACTCACTACTGACTGAACATTTGACAGCAGATTTCAGATCTATATGTTTTGTTCTCTTTTTTTATCCGTTTGATGTTTACTGTATGTTGTATGTTTGCACTCTTAGTAAAAATATACATGTACAGTTGAGGTCAGAATTATTAAACCCCCTTTGAATTTTTTTCCCTTTTTAAATATTTCCCAAATGAGGTTTAAGAGGAAATTTTTACAGTACGTCTGAAAATATTTTTTCTTTTGGAGAAAGTCTTATTTTATTTTTTTATTATGGCTAGAATAAAAGCAGTTTTTAATTTTTTAAAGCCATTTTTAAGTCCAAATTATTAGCCCCTTTAGGCATTTTTTTTTTTTTTT
This sequence comes from Danio rerio, assembly GCF_052040795.2. Lineage (NCBI taxonomy): Eukaryota > Metazoa > Chordata > Actinopteri > Cypriniformes > Danionidae > Danio > Danio rerio. The sequence continues at coordinate 58,470,257 of NC_141026.1, forward strand.
TAATCGATAGTCTACAGCAGTGGTCCCCAACCACCGGGCTGCGGACCAGTACCAGTCCGTGAAACAATTGGTACCGGGCCACATAAGAAATCATAAATTATTTATGTAGAAAATATTCCCCCCACGACTTGGTTTCTTCCACTCACCCCTGCCATCTCACGTGAAATGGACTATGCCAAAATCCACCCCAGAGCAGGAAGAACGATCGCTAGAATATAGCTAATTGGTGGTTGTTGATAGTAGTGGTGGGCAAAGCGAGGCTTCGTGAAACACTGAAACTGTCGAAGCAAATGTGTCGAAGCTTCGAAACGTTTCAAAACACCACTCTACGGTGACACCTAGTGGTCATTTTATTTGTATTTCACTGAAACAGCTTCAGCAAAGAACAGTTGAGCAAATTAGGGTATGAAATCCCACTTTGTAGCCTTGAATCTGCAAATGGTTTAGTTGAGCGGTTAGAGTTCGTGACCGCCATGTGGTAATAATGCGTTCGAATCCAGACTGAAACAGTCATTTTGAAATGCTTTAATACCAGTTGGTAATGCTTTGTTATTGTATCGTTTTGTTTCAACATTGCTCTGACATACGAATAAACACCTTGTAAATAAATTTGTATTGTTTTGTTCATAAAACAGGGTTGTTGCTAGATCAGATACAGTTGTGGCCAGAAGTTAACAATAATTACTTATATTATTAATTAAATTTCCCATTGTATTTTATTAAAGTCTATCCAAAACCTAAACCCATCACAGTACTGCAAAAATATGAATTATTGTTTTACAGTGTTACAAAAATGATGCTAAATTGATGGCATATCCGCGGCTGTATCCTATCTAGACTACACCATAAAACAGTAACATGGTTGAAATCATGAAAATCATGATTTTGGAGTATTTGGACTAGTCGGGATTCGAACCCAAAACAAATTTGAAACACAGTACTGTAGTGCACACGCACGGTCCACTAAGCCATACAAGACACAGTTGAAAACTTGATCATGACAGTCAAATGCAGATTCTGCGGGTCTTGAAACGCCTCTGAAATGATCAATGCTTTGAATCGCTTTAGTCACGTGACCAAGTGTTTCGAAACACTTTAGTCACGTGACCTGGGTGTTTCGGATCATGCTTCGGTGCAGTGTTTCGAAACACTTGCACTTCGGGATCTCGACACTGTGTCTAAACGTCAGTTTTACGTCAGCCATCCTTAGTTGATAGTTTGAAGTTATAAAACAGGAGTCCAAATCAGCAGAGCATTTAAGGACTGTGCATATATGTGTGCGTGCATCGCTAAGTACCCGGAATCATTGCAATATGTATCTATATGGAGTTTAACATAATCACACTCATTAGGGCTGTAACATGCCAATGCATACATTTAAGTCGGCTATACGGTTGTATTATTATTAATTTGTTCGTCAGTTGAGATGTTTGGCACAGATGTTATGTATTTGATGCATATAAACCTTGATTTAAAACATAATAAGACTGCGATAGTGCAACTAGCACATGCGCACTGAGTTGTTTATGATTAACCTGGATGCACGAGCGCAGCAGCTGTGTTCACGTAAACGGGTCCCACACGGGTCCGTTGTAACATTGACAACCATTGACCGGTCCGCGGTGATAAAAACGTTGGGGACCACTGGTCTACAGAACAAACATCATTATACAATCACTTGCCTTATTACGCTAACCTGCCTAGTTAACCCCGCCTGATTTGTTTTATTTTGGCTAAAATAAAAGCAGTTTTTAATCTTTTAAACACCATTTTAAGGTCAAAATTATTCATACCTTTAAGCTAACTTGTTTATTGATAGACTACAGAACAAACCATCGTTATACAATAACTTGCCTAATTACTATAATCTGCCTAGTTACCCTAATTAACCTAGTTAAGCTTTTAAATGTCACTTTAAGCTGTATAGAAGTCTCTTGAAAATATATAGTCAAATATTATTTACTGTCATCATATCAAAGATAAAATAGGAAGTTATTAGAAATGAGTTATTAAATCTATTATGTTTAGAAATGTGTTGAAAAAATCTTCACTGGAGGAAAAAATAAACAGGGGGGTAATTCCTCAGGGGGGCTAACAGTTCTGACTTCACCGTTAGGCGCAGTACTGTGCAAAAGTACTAAGCACTACCAGCTTTTACAGACTTTTGCACAATATATAATCAACAAGTCTCTTATTAAAAAAAAAAGACAAAATAAAGGACATATTTACAAAATAAAACAACAACGGCACAACATTTCCTCTTCAACCAAAAGTCTATGGTTAATGTGGCTTCCCTTGGCCCCAAACACAACTTGAACTGTTTTTTTGTCCTAACATTTTTCTGAAAAAATGTGCTGCGTGATATAAGGCTTCTTTTATACTTTCTACAGTTTTTCTTTAAGTTCAGAGTGTCGTATCTTTCTTTTTCCTGTCCATGTGATCTCATAAGGCCTCTATAATATTTAGGTCTGGATCCTGTAGAGGCCATTTCATGACTGATCATGTTTCATCAGCAGTTTATTTTCTATATATATTTAAAACAAACTGAGGTCTTAGACGCAAATAGGGAGTAAGGACTGGTGAGAGTGTTATGGAATTTAATAATGCACGCCAAATGGAAAGAAAAAAAAACTTCCGCATTTTGCGATGTGTGTGTGTGTGTGTGTGTGTGTGGTCCGGTGCGGCCCTTTACTGACAGTAATGCAATTAATAACCATAAAAGAACCATAAAATGATAATAAACAATAATTTGTTTACATTGTATGGTATTGTTGATTGTGGAATCACACCGGTTATTCCCAGTCAAATCTGATTATAATTGTAAAATAACTGTATTTTAATTAAATAATCTCATGTCAGTATCCAGTAAGTGATGTTGTTATTTTTGATTAATATTAGATAATGCACAATTTTTAACTAATGAGATCTTTATGTTGGAGTAGGTGCAGGGTCAGTGTTATTTGAATATGATTCGCATGCTGTTATTAATCATTTTAATTTTGTTTTTAAATTGAATGTTGTTTTGTTTTGGTGTCAATTTCATGTGCTTTTATTAGATTTATTAGCAGATATTTTCAACACATTTTTAAACATAATAGTTTTAATAACTCATTTCTAATAACTGAATTATTTTATCTTTGCCATGATGACTGTAAATAATATTTGACTAGATATTTTTTAAGACACTTCTATACAGCTTAAAGTGACATTTAAAGGCTTAACCCTTAAAGGCTTAGGTTAATTAGGTTAACTAGGCAGGTTTGGGAAATTAGGCAAGTTGTTGTATATTGATGGTTTGTTCAGTAGATTATCGAGAAAAAAATATAACTTCAAGGGGCTAATAATTTTGTCCCTAAAATGGTGTTTAAAATTTTTTAAACTGCTTTATTCTTGCCTAAATAAAATAAATAAGACATTTTCCTAAAGAAAAAATATTATCAGACATACTGTGAAAATTTCCTTGCTGTGTCAAACATCATTTAGAAAATATTTAAAAAAGAAGAAAAAAATTTGAAGGGGGCTAATAATTCTGACTTCAACTGTATATATATATATATATATATATATATATATATATATATATATATATATATATATATATATATATATATATATATATATATATACACACAGTATATATATATATATATATATATATATATATATATATATATATATATATATATATATATACAGTTTATATAGTATATATACTATTAAAGTTATTCAAATTTAGCCTTGTTTTATTCAGTTTTAAATAATTTTTACTTTAATTTAGGCACATTTTCAAATAAAGTCTTTCATCAAATGCTTGTGTTTTAGTTTTAATGGAAATTTACTTTTGATTATGTCAAGAGGAAAAAAGCTTAAACAAAACATCCATACATTTTCTTTCCTAATTAGCAACACAATTTCAGTGCATTCATTTAAAACGGTTTCAGATTAAAGGAAAGAAAAGAATGCCTGCGTTTAATTAAATTAAAAAATGCACTGTAATAATCACCACAAAGTCTCTTAAATGAAAATCTATTTAAATACATTACATGAAACCATTTTCATCAGCATGACTTGTGCGTCTTAAATAAATCTCATCTGTTCCTTGAATCGCATACATTTCCGAAAGCCCACCTGAATCCCATCGAAGACATGATATTAAAATGCTTTTACTCATTCCTCATCACGGCTCGTATCAATTTCTATCCATCACTGCGCTCTAATAGTTCCTGTTCTAGCAGATAATTATGTGTGAATGAAGATGCCATCATTTATTGTAGACCTGCGTGGTGCCATTTCAAGCTTGGCCCCAAATCGAATCATTTAAAGTTGTTTATTCTTAACTAAGCAATCCATAACAATGAGGGAAAACGTGGAGTCTTAATACTCTTCTGTAAATGTTCATTTTCATGCAAGCGCGCAGCGATTCCCCAGGTGGCCCAAGTCGGATGAAAGAAAGCGGAATTGAATTTTTTTGAGCAGCAGCACAATGCCAGAGCAGCGCCGCTGGGGGAGAAAGTTCAAACCGCAGAATGCCATTGAACTAAAAAGCGTATGGCACTGCTCTGCCCATAAATTGTACATCGGCTGGTGCTCCAGAACTTTTGCTGGGTCATGAACAGAAGCTGTTGTGCTGCATTGTCCTCAGGCTTGTTGCGCGACTGAGACTCCATTAAGGTGAGTTACAGAACGCCGAAACGCTGGAAAAGCCGAACACAAAAGGCACCACAGGAAAGCAAGCCATGGTTTTTTTTGTGTGTTGCCAGCGTGGGTTTGATTTTTAATCATAATTTTGCATGAGAGTGTTTTAATAAGGTCAAGAACTCCAACGGTTGTATTATTCACTCAATTAAAAATGTGTTATAAATAAAACTGGTTGAGATTCTGGTGTTAAATAATTTGAAATGCGTTTTGTCTGAACTGCACATATAGTGAGATTTGTACATGGTGCAAATATTGAATATCACAATGATGGAAACAGCAGCAAAGATGGAATTCATGATATTTCTGGTTAAATATGTTGATTAGAGACGCTCTAATTAGACGTGTGCATTGTTATTTTATTTCCGCACAGGAAAGCAAGCCTTTTTTTCTCTTCTTTTTTTTTTCGGTGTGTGTGTGTGTGTGTGTGTATTTGTGTGTGTGTTGCCAGTGTGGGTTTTATTTGTAATCATATTCTGCATAAGTGTTCTAATAAGGTCAATAGCACCAACTGTTTGATAATTCATTCAATTAAAAATGTGTTAGAAATACAACTGGTTGAGACGTCAGTGTTCAATATTTTGAAACATGATTCACACATATAGTTAAAGGCCCCCCCTAATTATTAGCCCCCCTGTTTATTTTTCCCCCTTTTTACTGTTTAACACAGATAAGATTTCTTTAGCACATTTCTAAACATAATAGTTTTAATAACTCGTCTCTGATAACTGATTTATTTTATCTTTTCAATGATGAAAGTAAATAATATTTGACTAGATATTCTTCAATATATTAGTATTAAGCTTAATGTAATATTTAAAGGCTTAACTAGGGTAATCAGGTTAACTAGGCAGGTCAGGGTAATTAGGCAAGTTATTGTGTAACGATGGTTTGTTCTGTAGACTATCGGGAAAAATATATAGCCTAAAGGGGCTAATAATATTAACCTTAAAATGTTGTTAGTATTAAAAACTGGTTTTATTCTAGCCAAAATAAAACAAATAAGACTTTCTCCAGAAGAAAAAAATATTATCAGACATACTGTGAAAATTTCCTTGCTCGGTTAAACATCATTTGGCAAATATTTAAAAAAGAAGAAAAATATTTAAAGGGAGGCTAATAATTCTGACTTCAGCTGTATAGTGAGATTTGTACATGGGGCAAATATTGAATATCACAATGATTAAAATAGGTGCAAAGATGGAATTCATGATATTTCTGGTTAAATATGTTGGTTACAGCCACTTTAACCCTGTCCAAGATCCAAACTAGATTAAAAAAACAAACAAACAAAAAAAAAAAAACAGCGAATATGTTTTAGAAAGCCTCTGATAATTAAAAAGAAAATCACATTTTTGTAAGTTTGTAGGGACATGTTGTAATGTTGCAACATTGGGCCTATACAGTTCAATTTCTGTAAATGTGATTTTGAGGGAAAAAAGACATTTGCTTGCTTTTTTATTTTTTTTTTTACTTTTAAAATTTTAACAGTGGCATTGTATTTCTGCAACAGTGGGCCTTACAGGGTTAATTTGGCATGCAGATTAAAATAAAATATCTTCTTTTCAATAAATATCTTTTTTTATCCCACAAAACATTCATCTACAAAAAGTGAACCACTGGATTAAATAAAAAAAAAAAAAAATTGGCTACAACTGAAATGGAAACTTACTGACACACACGCACACACACACACACAAACGGTCGCACACACACACACATGTTTGTTTTTGTGAAAAGTGGGGACATTACAAAGGTTTCCATTCATTTTATACTGTCCAAACCGTATATTGTATTGCCCTCACCCCACCCCTAAACCCAACCATCACAGGAGACTGTGTGCAGCTTTACACTCTGATTAAACTCATTGTAGGATTTATAAGCATTTTGAGAAATGAGGACGTCACCAGTGTCCTCATATTTCACCTCCTTTTTGTAATACCTGTGTCATACCCATGCCATTATACAGATTTGTGTCCTGATATGTCACAAAAACACGTTCACACACGCACACACACAAACGGACGCACACACAAACGCATACACACACACACACACACACACACACACACACACAAACGCACATACACAAAGAGGATAATATTAATAAATAAAAAAAAATTAATTTTAAATAATTTTATAAAGTTGATCCAACCTGTTGTGTACAGGTGTCAGTTATTTATTACGTTTATTTATTACTAAATAGTATATATATCAGTTGAAATCAGAATTATTAAACCCCCTTTGACTTTTTTTTATTTATTTCTATATGATGTTCAACAGAGCAAATTTTCACAGTATGTCTGATAATATTTTTTCTTCTGGAAAAAGTCTTATTTGTTTTATTTTGGCTAGAATAAAAGCAGTTTTAAATTTTTTAAACACCATTTTAAGGTCAAAATTATTATCACCTTTGAGCTAATTTTTTTTTCGATAATCTACAGAACAAACCATTATTATACAATAACTTGCCTAATTACCCTAACCTGCCTAGTTAACCTAATTAACCTAGTTAAGTCTTTAAATGTCCCTTTAAGCTGTATATACGTGTCTTGAAAAATATCTAGTCAAATATTATTTACTGTCATCATGACAAAGATAAAATAAATCAGTTATTAGAGATGAGTTATTAAAACTTTTATGCTTAGAAACGTGTTGAAAAGATCTTCCCTCCGTTAAACAGAAATTGGGGAGAAAAATAAACCAGGGGCTAATAATTATGACCTTAACTGTATATATAAACTAAAACTAATAGTGAAATCTGCCAATAAAAACTAATTAAAACTTACTGAATTTGAAAACATCGTCAATAAACGAAATAAAAACTAAAACTAATGAAATATCCAAAACTAATATCTTGGTATGTGTGTGCTATGTATATTTATTGTATATATATATTGTGTGTGTATTGTCTGTGTGTGTGTGCATTCAGCAGTCTGCATATGAACCTTCTAATCCTAATGATCAGTGCTAACAGTGGGCTGCTTCCACACAACTCGCTCACAGCTTGATGAATGTAATTCCATTCCCGCACCAGCTGCTCCACATACAGTACCGCACCGTGGCCGAGGACTGATTTAAAACCAACTGCCAGATTATTTATATATTTCCACACAAATATCACTCTCGCACGCAGCTAAACACATCCGAAACGGGTCCATCTTTATTAGCGCTGCTCACATTAATGGTCTCCCTCCGACTCCCAGCATGCACTGCGCACATAAGCAGATCTGTGTGGATCAAGAGCGATGAAGCTCCTGCAAAACATTCATCCTGCGCCATATTAAATAATGCTGGTTTTCCCCTCGTTTTTACTCAGGTAAAGAAACGTTAAAGAGTGGAGAGATTCATCATGGAAAACTGTATTAGTGTGATGGAATTAACGTAATGGAGGATTGCAGTGTTGGGCAGGCTACTTGACAAATGTAGTGAGCTAAGCTATCAGCCACTCTACTTAAAATGTAGCTTAACTACACTAAAAGCTACCCCCTTGGAAATGTAGCAAGCTAAGCTAAAAGCTACATGGCAAAAGTAGCTTAGCTACATCCAAGCTATTTTTACAATTTAATGTCAATTAAAATCAAATCAACTTAAATCCAAGTCAATCATATCTTGGTGATTAAAAAAACTGTCAGTGAAACATATGAGGCATAATAGTTCAATTCAATTATTTACTGTAAATAATATACTGTACTAAACAGAAACACATTATAGTATATAACAGCTAAAACAAACAAACAAAAAAAAAATCAATAAAACCAGGTGTTACACATTTAAATTACTATAGTCATTTATAGTAAAGGGAAATATTTTTGATAATAAATAAATAAATAAATATATATATATATATATATATATATATATATATATATATATATATATATATATATATATATATATATATATATATATATAATAGGGATGTAACGGTATTGTAAATACCGTCATACCGCAATATTAATTTTTTTCGATATTACCGTAGTCGCATGACTCGGTAAAACTATAGGTCTTCTGAGAAAATTTGCTCAGGCAAATGAAGCGAACGGGAGGTACCGGAAACTACAATTCCCATCAGCCCAGGCTTGGCCATAATCCCTTGCGGTCTGTTGTCACTACAGATCCAGTAATGCGGAAATGGAGTGTGCTGCTAGAAGCGGGGATCAAAAAGAGCTGGAAAACCCTAAAGCGGGTGTTGTCGCCGCGCGCGTACTGAATAGTGGTGTTGTCGCGCGAGTTCTTATCAGCTGTGTTGTCGCGCGCGTACTGAATAGCGGTGTTGTCGCGCGAGTTCTTATCAGCTGTGTTGTCGCGCGCGTACTGAATAGCGGTGTTGTCGCGCGAGTTCTTATCAGCTGTGTTGTCGCGCGCGTACTGTAAAGCGGGGACGGAGGGTATGTCGCGTCGCGGGGGCACTTTTGATCATTTTGGAAGGGAACTTTCTATCCAAGACTAAAAAGGGCATGTGCACTGCACAGGTTGAGCACTGTGTGTGCACGTGCCTGCAAGTTGGGGAATACGACTAATAATCAGTCATGGGGACTGCAGAAACACAGCACACTGTTCAGATTGATACAGACATGAAATCTCTATCTCACTCATGGTTTGTCCTCTCAAGTGGGGGAAAGACAATGCACAACGTTCCCCATTGCTAACAACCTGGGCCAAGTCATATCTCTCTGTCCCAGAAACCTCAGTCCCAAATGAGAGGGTTTTTTCCTGTTGCAGGGGACATTGTAAATACCCACAGATACCAGCTTTTACCAGATTATATTTATATGATAATTTTCCTTTAAACCCATCTCTATCTAAGTGAGTGAGTGATTAAATGTTGAATGAGATGAGTTTTCAACAATACTAAATTGAAACTTAATTTTTTTACATGGTTTAATATTTTTTTGTTATTAAAATTGAAGTTCCTGTTTCAAAGCTTACAGATAGATGACTAATTTGTATGTCATTGACACTTTTGGCACTTTTTTGGAGTATTTTCATAAGTTTTGTTTTTTCCTGTAAATGATTCAATAAATACCGTACCGTGACATTCATACCGAGGTATTACCGTACCGTGAAATTCTGATACCGTTACATCCCTAATATATATATATATATATATCTCAGAGGTCGCTTTAACCGAATATTTTCCGTCATTGACGGATTTTTTTCAGCAGTGACGGAAAAATCTGAAGGTGATCCATCATTTTGACGAATTATGCTGAGGGTGATCTATTGTAATTTGTAGCTGTAATTCCCACTCCTGTCCAGCTGATGGCGATTGCCCTTGTTATGTCTCCTCTTTGTCACCGCTGCGCTGCGTACAGGTGCAAAAATCTCACAGCAGATATCGAGAAGTTCCAGAAATGTGGTCAGAAAAGTTTAGTTGGTCATCAATCGTTACTCCAAGGCTTTTCACCATTCCGGACGCAGTAATGGTTGCTCCATCCATATGGATTGAAGAGTTATGATGTAGAGTCGGGTTGGCAGAAACTTCAAGCATTTCCGTTTTCGCGAGGTTAAGCTGAAGATGATGATCTTTCATCCAGAGTGAGATGTCCAACAGACAGGCTGAGATGCGAGCTGGAACCGAGGGATCATCAGGGTGAAAAGAGAGGTATAGCTGGGTATCATCACCATAGCAGTGGTCGGAAAATCCATGTTTCTGGATGACTGGTCCGAGAGATGTCGTGTAGATGGAGAAAAGAAGTGGCCCAAGAACAGAGCCTTGAGGTACCCCAGTGTTTAGAGGCTGTCATCTCGCTCAAAAAGCACCAAAGTATAACTAGTGCTATTCTACAGTATATTAGTACACTTGAAGGACTGAAAACTCGATCGCATTTCCAAAAATCGAAAAAAAACTCGGAGAGCATTTTGTTTGTGCTTTGCTGGTTGGTAAATCAATTAGATGGATTAAAATTTTTTTTTCCTTGGTCAGACCCTGTGATAGTTATTCTAGCGAGCTGTCTATTAGTAATAAAACAAAGTATTTTGATTTCTGTCATCTGTTGTTCATTTTGTATTATATTTTCAGCGCCTTTCAGCGACTTATGCCTAGTTCACACTAGAGAATTTTAAGCCTGATTTGAGCCCGATTTGGAAGTTAACGAGCTCGCCGACAGATCGGGCTGTGATCGGGAAGAAATCTGCGGGTGCTCGGCGCTCGCCGCTCTTTATGTGTGAACTACTGAACAACGCATCAACGAGGCTCGCTGACGCGTCGCCGACACCTCGCAGACGGAAATCCAACATTCAGCATGCTCAATATTCCAGAGCAGTCGGCCGACTCAACCCCACGTCTGGTCAGATGTAGTAACGAGCTGCAGCCAATGAGAGAGCAGATCAGCATGAGCTGAACGCCTGTGTGTTCAGGAGCTCAGCAGAAACATCTGTGATTGGTCAGAATGGGCATGGGTGCACTCGCTTCATTCTGTGTTAACACAGACACGAGAGTAGGCTATATTAACAGTGGAACTAGAATTCTGTAACTATTAGAATTACCATACTGCTCATTCTGACCGTTCTTATTTACATTCAAAGCTATTATTGAGATATTAAAATTAAGCTTTGAATGTTTGGCATCATATTTAATGACACCATTACCCTAAAAATATAATATTTTTTTGGTAATGCAGCCTATAAATATGAAGTTAAGATACTAAAACACTTAAAGGTCTTGGCTTTCATTTTCACTTTCAAACAGGAGCTATTTCACTGCACAGAATATGCTGTTTTGAAAGATATCTGAAGTAAATTGATGTTTTTGCCATCAGAAAGTTTTGTTTATGTTAGCAGGAAGTTGCCAGGCAAGAAAATGCACACACATTTAAAGTCACAGCAAAAAGTATCAGACATGCATGCAGTCATTTTGACCAATATGGTAATTTAAGGCAGAAATGCTCAGTTCTTCACTGTTTTGTAATAAAAAAAAATAACAATGTCAGAAAGAAATACACTGATAGTTAGAAAACGGCAGGGTGTTATAAATATGTTTACAAATTACAAAAAGTAAAAACTCTCTGTGTATCTATTCACTCGAACCTTGCAGATGAGTGATTAATCCGCTGATAAATCAGCTGATTTGACGATGTTTTTAAATGCTTTCTCCAAAGCTTGAAACGCTGTCAGTGATGTCATCAGTACACAAGCAGCCAATAGTGTTCAGCTTTTTTCTGACGACTCCTCCCTCAAATTTTCATTGGCTGTGGTTTGGTAGCTTGAATGAGCTGATGGGGAATGAGTTGTTGTCAGATCATGTAGTGTGTGACCCCCCTCTTGTGGATCGTTCACGGAGTGTTGCGTAGTGTGAACACCACAGAGATTAAAGGACACAAAGTCAAGTCATGTAGTGTGAACGGCACAGCGATTTGCTGATGTTTAAAATCCTGTAGTGTGAACTAGGCTTTAGAGAAACTTGTTCATGCTTTTATCAGCAGCAGGGTGGATTACTGTAACGGCCTCCTCACTGGCCTTCCCAAAAAGACAGTCAGACAGTTACAGCTCATCCAGAATGCTGCTGCCAGGATTCTGACCAGAAGCAGGAAATCAGAGCACATCACACCTGTCCTCAGGTCTCTACACTGGCTCCCAGTTACATTCAGAATACAGTTTAAAGCATTATTACTGGTCTATAAATCACTAAATGGCCTAGGAGCTCAATACATTACAGATTGCCTCACTGAATACAAACCCAACAGATCACTCAGATCTCTAGGATCAAATAAACTAGAAATTCCAAGAGTTCAGTCAAAGCAGGGTGAATCAGCCTTCAGCTATTATGCCCCTCGCTGCTGGAATCAGCTTCCAGAAATGATCAGATTTATTTTTTTTTAATTTGGTGGAGAAAAAGGATTTTTGTGCTAATATAAGAGCAGTTTAAACAGGCAATTTTGACCGGGAATACTAAAGTAGGGAGCAGGATGTGAACACGACAAGAGGGTTAAAAGCTAACAGTGAGATTTTGCGTTCAGTTCTGTACACGCACGATGTGTGAATTTACTAAGAGTGTTTTTCATTATTCCACAATTTCAAATTTTCCAACCAACCCTGGAAATGAAATACAGTTTTGCACAAAGTGGAAAATAGGAGACAGTAAAAAAACAACAACAAAAACAGATTGCAATGACAGAGTCAGCAGATCCCGTGCGTTTCCCAGCAGAGTTACTTCCTCTTCATTTCTTTCCAGCTGTCGGGTGTGTCGCGTGTAAAATAAAGAGAGCGCAGTCTGCTTCTCTCTTAATGATAATGAAACGGGACATCAGAAAATCCCACACAGCAGCGCAGGTGATCTGTCACTCAGTTTAGCTCGGCAATAAAACACTTATGTTCACATTAATGCCGCACGCTGCAGGTGACTTCACCTTTGCTGTCGGGTAAATAGGTGTTATGTAATCCCGGGATGCTTTTGATCCCAAATGGCCTGATTGGTGTTAATGCCGCAGTGTAAAGAGACTGAATTGCACTGTAAGCGTGACCCTGAGAAAGCCCTGCCACTTTCAGTCTGCAGAAACCTTTCAGAAAGAGCAGAGAAAAACACATCTTCCATTACTGACGGTGTAGCTTTTGTTGTTCCAAATCTGATTGCAATGAACTCATATTTTACTGCACTCTAATGGTGGTTTCAACCCAATTTCGGGTCAAATGGATGAAACTAACTGTTGAGTTAAATGAGCCCAACTGTATAAAAGTTATTTTACTAAGCTGTAGAAAAATAAAAAATTAAAAAATAAAAAGAAATCACTGGCCACTTTATTAGGTACAGCTGCCTAACATAACTTTCTAATCAGCCAATCACATGGCAGCAACTCAATGAATTTAGACATGTAAACATGGTCAAGACGTGCTGTTGCAGTTCAAACCGAGCATCAGAATGGGGAAGAAAGATCGTTTAAATGAATTTTGTTTGTTGTTGGTATTTCAGAAACTGCTGATCTACTAGGATTTTAACGCACAACCATCTCTAGGTTATACGGAGAATGGTCTGAAAAAGAGTAAATATCCAGTGAGCGGCAGTTCTGTGGGTGCAAATGCCTTGTTGATGCCAGAGGTCAGAGGAGAATGGCCAGACTGGTTCCATCTTATAGAAAGGCAACAGTAACTCAAATAAGCACTCGATACAACCGAGGACTGCAGAAGAGCATCTGTGAACACTCAACACGTCCTACCTTGAGGCGGATGGGCTACAGCAGCAGAAGACCACATCGGTTGCCATTCCTGTCAGCTAAGAACAGAAAACTGAGGCTACAATTCACACAGACTCACCAAAACTGGACAATAGATTATTGGAGAAACGTTGCCTGCTCTGATGAGTCTCCATTTCTGCTGGGACATTCGAATGGTAGGGTCAGAATTTGGCGTCAACAACATGAAAGCATTGATCCATCCTGCTTTCTATCAACGATTTAGGCTGGTTGTGGTGGTGTAATGGTGTGGGGGATATTTTCTTGGCACACTTTGGGCCTATTAGTACCAACTGAGCATCATGTTTAAAGCCTACCTGAGTATTTTTGCTTACCATATCAATCCGTTTATGACCACAGTGCACCCAGCCTAGTACTTGTACAGTAAGGTATACCTAATAAAGTGGCCAGTGAGTGTATACATGAAGAGTTTTGATGCAAAAACCTCTAAATACCTTCAAAAACAAAACAAAAAAATTCAATCTCGTATGTTTAAGTTGCGTTATTTCACTTTGCAGACAATGAAGATACTTTATTTGTCAACATAAAAGTGAAATTACTGAACTTACTAACAAGAGCCTGAGAAATGGTCATTTTAAAAGAAAAGTTTGCATGGCATTTAGAGGTTTTTGCATCTGAACTCTTCATATCTGGATTATGTTTTTTCTAGAAACATCAAATAATATTACTAACATTTTAATTTATATAAATGTTTAAGTATTGGTTTTTTCCTGCTATGGAAGTCAATGATTACCAGTTTCAGCTTTCTTTATCTTCTTTTATGTTCGACATAGTAAAGAAACTCTTGAACCACTTGAGAGAAAGTAAATAGTGAGTAAATCTTCATTATTAGGTGAACTATTCCTTTGATCAACCTTTCAAGCATACTCTACCTGACATAAGTCTTGTCTCCTGTCCAAAGTTTAGGAACAACACATAATACCTTGACTTCTAGTTAATATATGTCTAGTCTTATATGAAAGGCAAATGCCACTAGATTACGCTTATTCGGCCTAAATAAAATATGATCATGCCTTGATTTTTAATTATTTAATTAGGACAGTAAGTCTGACTTTGCTTAGACAAAAGTCTTGTCATTTAACAGAAATGATGTCCAGTAAAGAATATAAAGTCCTGCTGCAGTGGAGACAGAATGAATATTGTGTCTCCATCATGAGCTTGGAGGACTGCATCCATACATCTCTGACATGACTCAAATCACTGATTAATAAAGTCATCTGGAATGGCAAAGAAAGCGTTCCTGCAGGACTCCCAGAGTTCATCAAGAGTCTTTGGATTCATCTTAAATGCCTCCTCCTTCATCTTACCCCAGACATGCTCAATAATGTTCATGTCTGATGACTGGGCTGGCCAATCCTGCAGCAGCTTAATAATAATAAATAATAATAATTCCTTACATTTATATAGTGCTTTTCTGGGCACTCATAGCGCCTTTACACAATGGGGAGGGGGGAGGATCTCCTCATCCACCACCAGTGTGCATGCACGTGGATGACGCGACAGCAGCCATTTTTTGCACCAGACCAGCTGATTGGTAGAGAGGAGACAGAGATGAAGCCAATTGAATATGGGGATGGTTAGGAGGCCATCATGGACTGAGGCCAGTGGGCAGATTACGTCAGGATGCTTTTCGAAGGACATCCTGGGATTTTTAACGACCACAGAGTCAGGACCTCGGTTTAACATCTCATCCGAAAGACGGCGCTCACTGAGCACTATACTGGGGCATTAGGACCCACACAGACTGAGGTTGGGCGCCCCCTGCTGGTCTCACTAACACCACTTCCGGCAGCAACCTAGCTTTCCCATGTGGTCTTCCATCCAGGTACTGACCGGGCGCAGCCCTGCTTAGCTTCAGTGGGTGACCATGTAAGAGTTGCAGAGAGCTAGCTGCCGGCTTGAGAGCTAGAGAGCTAGGTTGACCTACCTGCTAGAGAATTCTCCCTCTCCTGTGGTTTTTAATGTAATGGGCAGCACAAATGTCTTGATACCTCAGGCTGTTGATGTTGCCATCCACTCTGCAGATCTCTCGGACACCCCCATACTGAATGTAACCCCAAACCATGATTTTTCCTTTACCAAACTTGACTGATTTTTGTGAGAATCTTGTGTTCGTGAGGGTTCCAATAGGTCTTTTCCAGTATTTGTGATGATTAGGATGCAGATCAACAGATGATTATTGAGCCTGATGAACAAGACTCATAGGAAGCAGAGCACAGAATTAGCCTCCGTCAGTCAGTTAATTTGCTTTGCACATTTTGGCTGTTCTCTGCAGAGCATGAAGTGCGGGCCGCGGGGCATTTAGGGTGAACGGATGAGAGCTGAAGCGTGAAAACAGAGGCGTATCGATCAGACCTGCTGAGCTGTAAACATCCAGAGCAAAAAGCATGAGTGCCTCTTGACGGAGCGGCAGGTCACCAGCGATCATTACTGCCGTCCAAATACTGCAATGCCTTCCAGAGCCGTCCTGTTTCTGGCTTGTTTGAGCTTATTGAGTGAGTGGATCGTTTTAAAGATCAGCATTTGTCTTTCAGAGCATACATGAGGGTTCTGTTGTTGTCGTTGTGTTTTTTCTTCCCCCCCTTGTAAGCCCTCTTGGGGATTTACAGTAGCGTGAAGGAAACTTCTGCATGAAGGTCAGTAAGTTGAAAAACAACAATTGATTGAACGGAAAAATAGGATAGATTTGGTGAGGTGAAGCATGTCATGGAGAGAGTCTCAGGGTCTCGGAAGGTAAAATGACTGAATGTCATGCAGTGCATCATAGTTATGGTAAAGAAACAGACATGGCGGATGGTGGAATGGGTTAGAAGGATTATTGTGATTATGATGATAACTAAAAACTTAAAATTGAACTGAAATTAAAGTATATACAGTTGAGGTCATAATTATTAGCCCCCCTGTTTATTCTTTCCTCAATTTCAGTTTAACGGAGAGCAGATTTTTTTTCAACACATTTCTAAACATAATAGTTTTAATAACTCATCTCTAATAACTGATTTATTTTATCTTTGCCATGATGACAGTACATAATATTTGACTAGATACTTTTCAAGACACTTCTGTAAAGCTTAAAGTGACATTTAAAGGCTTAACTAGGTTAATTAGGTTAACTAGGCAGGTTAAGGTAATTAGGCAAGTTATTGTATAGCGGTGGTTTGTTCTGTAGACTATCGAAAAAAATATATAGCTTTAAGGGGCTAATAATTTTGTCCTTAATAACTGCTTTTATTCTAGCCGAAATAAAACAAATAAGACTTTTTCCCAGATGAAAAAATATTATCAGACATACGGTGAAAATTTCCTTGCTCTGTTAAACATCATTTAGAAAATATTTAAAAAAGAAAAAAAAAAACAT
>NC_141026.1:58492500-58502500 GCF_052040795.2 Danio rerio
GGAGCGGAGAAGGGGGGCGGGGTGGAGTGACAACGCGGGGAAGCCTTTACAAACTGAGGAGTGATCACAAACTAAAGGAGCGGGAAAATGGGGCGGGGTGGAGCGACGACACGGGGTAGCGTTCACAAACTGAGGAGCGATCACAAACTGACACCGAAAGCGGCGAGAGCGTCCAAGCAATCAGAATGAAGTAGTCCACCGCTTGAGAGGAGTTCAGATAACACAGACATGAACTTTGGGTCTGACCACAGTTGTTTCCCAGGGGTTTGATTATTGCGGTTGCTGGATTTTCAATTATTAAAAATCGCGAATCACGTGGGGCCCCTCCGCGGTGTGTGCCCTGCGGGCCCATCCGCTACACCACTGAATAGGGCCGTGCTCAGTCACTAAACATACATGCATAAAAAATAGATGAATAGACAGAAAAAAAATATGTAAATAAATGAGCGATTGACCAAACAAATGAATGAATGAATGAACGAATGAACAAAATGAAAGAAATTAATATCACTGAATATCAGAACATACAGTGAATTACAATTTGTATTTAATTTGTGTTTGGAATTAATGTATTATTTAAATAAAATACATGTAACACATGCACAAATAAATGAATAAGAAAATAAATGATTAAATAAACAAAAAAAAATAAAAAATAAATAAATAAATAAGAAAATAAATAAATGAATAAATAAGAAAATAAATAAACAAATAAGAAAATAAATAAATAAATAAATGAGAAAATAAATAAATAAATGATTAAGAAATTAAATAAATAAACAAATCAGAAAATAAATAATTAAATAAATAAATAAATAAATAAATGAATAAGAAAATAAATAAATAAACAAATAAGAAAATAAATAAATAAATAAATAAATAAATAAATAAATAAATAAATAAATGGGTGATTAATTGAACAAACAACTGAACGAACAAAAAAAGAATAAAACTGAAAATAACTTTTAATATATCTATAAACACACGCAAAATAAGGAAGAACTATTACTTCACTGATTTAAATATACTTAAACGGGCGAACCGGTGGCTCAGTGGTTAGCATTGTCACCTCACAGCAAAAAGGTCACTGGTTCGAGTCCCAGCCGGGTCAGTTGGTATTTTTGTGTGGAGTTTGCATGTTCTCCCCGTGTTGGTCTGGGTGCTCTGGTTTCCCTCACAGTCCAACCACATGCGCTATAGGTGAGTTAACTAAACTAAATTGGATGTAGTGTGTAATTGAGTGTGTGCATGGGTGTTTCCCAGTACTGGGTTGCAGCTGGAAAGGCATCCGCTGGGCAAAACACATATAAGTTGGTGGTTCTTTCCACTGTAGCGACCCCAGATTAATAAAGGGACTAAGCAGAAGGAAAATAAATGAATGAATATACTTAAACATGCTTATTTATGCTTAAATAATTAATACCATAGATATATACACTAGATATCGCATAGGGACCCTGAGCATGCGTCAATAGCGCCGCCACATTGGTACAGTGCTCCCAGGACAAATGTCATTCAACTGCACTAGTCAAGACAGTGTTACTAAGTGAAGATGCGGGACTTGAGCGCTGTCTACGGGTGTAGTAACGAGCAAACAAAGAAAACAAAGCACAAAGGCAGAACATTTCATAGGTAAGGTTAAGTTTTTTTACGTTTTTGTATTTTCTGAACTTTTGTGCTTAACAGGTAACGTCATAAGGCACAGTAGCACCAACTCGCTCTAAACACTCGGCTTATGCTAGTTTTGCTGAAAAAAATCCGCAAACAATGCAAAAGAAATATGAAGACAAGATGCTGCCGTGCCAGAAACTTGTATTATTGTCGGCTAGTAAAAGAGTCGTTTATAACAGAGATTGATTCACAAACGAATCGCTCCCTCCGTCAGTATGAGAAGTGAAAGCAGGAGCTTTTTGTCAGGAATGCCTGTGCGGTCACTGATCCATCAGTGTAGAAAAGAGATGTAAAATTATAATTTTACGTAATTAGAAAAAAAAATACATACTAACATCCAGGAAAACTCCCGATCATAGATATATGTGTATATGTGTATATCTCTGGCTTGGGATGGCCACAGTCCTCCACTGTACCTTGGTCCCGCATTCATTTCAAAGGAGCGCTACCCTGTTTCAATATGGCGGCTCTATTGACGCATTCCTTCTAATAGACAACAACAGGGTAGGCGACATCTAATGTATATATGTATGAATAAATACAACTAAAAATATAAATAAAACTTTGATGATAATAACTATTGTATGATAAGTAAATGTTCTAGAATCTGTGTTAAGAACCACTTATTTTCATGCTGTATTAATCTTGTGTTATATAATCCCTCATCTGCATATCTAATAGTTTAGTTTTCAAAACTAAAACATCTTTTTAAACTCTAATGCATTTCAAAACTAACAGGGGACCAAAGTGCACCTTTTTTCCATGCAAAGTGCCACCCGATATATATGTAAATGCATAAAAAGTCAAACAAACTACATTACACGGTTGATTTTTTTCTCTACTTAATGGCTGCAGATCTTTACGAAGCTGCAAGACCGAAAAAAAGAGACTAAAATAAAAACATTTAATCCCACTCGTTCCTAAAATGAGCTTCTTCAGACTTTTTATTCTCAGTTAACAATCACAAGTATCTCAAAGAGTCAGATGAGATCCTGTTAATTGCTTGTGGAGTGTTTAAGTCCCAGGTGAATCTCAGCGGGACGATGATTCCTGCTCAACATTTCCACACATCTGACCTTTATTCTTGCTGACTCTGACATTTCTGGAGCTTAATAAATATATATGATCTGACTATTATGCTAATGACGTTCAATCACATCAGATAATTAATCACACCAATTAGATCCAGTATCATTTCCCAAAGAGTTTCTAAGAGGTAATTTAGCTGCTGACGGGGCGGTTTAGGATGGCATTTCTAGAATCTGCCAAAGGATCAGTGTTGGGTACGTTCCTTTAAAAGAGTTATTAGTTATAGTCACTAGTTAGTTCTAATAAATAGTAGCTGAGTTACATATACAGGCGAGGCAGTGGCGCAGTAGGTAGTGCTGACGCCTCACAGCAAGAAGGTCACTGATTCGAACCTTGGCTCAGTTGGCGTTTCTGTGTGGAGTTTGCATGTTCTCCCTGCCTTCGCGTGGGTTTACTCCGGGTGCTCTGGTTTCCCCCACAGTCCAAAGACATGCAGTACAGGTGAATTGGGTAGGCTAAATTGTCCGTAGTGTATGAGTGTGTGTGGATGTTTCCCAGAGATGGGTTGCGGCTGGAAGGGCATCCGCTGCGTAAAAAACTTGCTGGATAAGTTGGCGGTTCATTGCGCTGTGGTGACCCCGGATTAATAAAGGGATTAAGACGACAAGAAAATGAATGAATGAATGAATGAATGAGTTACATATACATTCACTGGCCACTTTATTAGGCAGCAACTCAATCCATTTAGGCATGTAGACATGGTCAAGATGATCTGCTGCAGTTTAAATAGACCATCAGAATTGGGAAGAAAGCTGATTTAAGTGAGTTTGAATGTGACATGGTTGTTGGTGCCAGACGGGCTGGTCTTAGTATTTCAGAAACTGCTCATCTACTGAGATTTTCATGCACAATCATGTCCCATCTGTATTTACTAATGTTGAATTTAAATTATATTAATGGGCACAGTAAACAAAATAAAAATACTGTAAAAAATATACACATTTACACGAGTAATTAAGAATTAAGAAACTAAATATAATGTATGTAAAAACATCTGGAAATTTTCCGTTGTTTTGTGAATTAATTGTTTTGTAAATTGAATAATTATTATAAAATAGAAAAAAAATAAATATTCAGATATACATAAGTAATTAAGAAATGTGTCTATAATATATATATATATTATATATATATATATATATATATATATTATATGTTTATATATACATACACTGTTGAAGTCAGAAATATTAGCCGCCCTTTGAATTTTATTATAATTTTTTTTATATTTCCCAAACAATGTTTAACAGAGCAAGGACATTTTGACAGTGTGCCTCATAATATATATATATATATATATATATATATATATATATATATATATATATATATATATATATATATATATATATATATATTTTTTTTTTTTTTTTTTCTGGAAAAATTCTTATTTGTTTTATTTTGGCTAGAATAAAAGCCGTTTTTATTTTTTTAAGGACCATTTTCAGGACAAAATTATTAGCCCCTTTAAGCTATATATTTTTTTCGAGAGTTTACGGAACAAACCATTTAACCATTTAAAAACAAACTAATAATTCTGACTTCAACTGTATTGTAAATGAATGTTTTTTTTTTTTTAATTGTATTATGTTGTGCACTACTGAACCACCGTAAACAAAAACACACGCTCATCTTATTTTTTATAGGGACATTCATGTTTGTGTTATTCTGTATAGATCTGTCTCTCTATTTATTTATTTATTTAGTTATTTATGTAGGTATGTATGTATGTATGTATGTATGTATGTATGTATGTATTTATATAGGTTTATATTTAACCAACAAACCTAAAAATAAAACAATTTAACAATTGAAATATTATTTGTACCATGTTAATTTATTATTAAATATTATTAAATCAAATTGGATTGCATACATGTGATTTAATGAAATATTAAAATACATCTAAATATAACTAAACCAAAGAGTTGCAGTTTTTAGATACAATAGCTTTTAGTTCATAAAAAGTAGTTAAATAATCTGACAGTTATACAATTAATATGAAAAAAGTTTTGACTTGAGAAATGAAGCTGAAAAGGTTTTATTCAGGTCCATAACAATTTATAAACTAGTTACACATATAAACTAGTTACTTTAGTCAGCAACATTTTTCACAATTTTACATTTTGTTATTGTAATGTTTTTTAAATAAACGCAGCCTTGGTAAGCAGAAAATACAGACAAAAACATTTGAATGATAGTCCACCCCTATAATAAGGCATTATATAATTTTGTAAACTTACTGGCCACTTTATTAGGTACAAGTTACTTGTACCGGGTTGGACCCCCTTTTGCCTTTATATCTGCCTTAATCCTTTGTGGCATAGATTCAACTAGCTACTGGAAATATTCCTCAGAGATTTTGTTCCATATTGACATGATAGCATCATGCAGTTGCTGCAGATTTGTCGGCTGCACATGCTATTCTGCAGACCTCGGTTGTATCGAGTGCTGATTTGAGTTACTGTCGCCTTTCTATAAGCTGAAACCAGTCTGGCCATTCTCCTCTAACCTCTGGCATCAACAAGGCATTTGCGCCCACAGAACTGCCCCTCACTGGATATTTCCTCTTTTTCGGACCATTCTCTGTAAACCCTAGAGATAATTGTGCATGAAAATCCCAGTAGATCAGCAGTTTCTGAAATACTCAAACCAGCCCGTCTGGCACCAACAACCATGCCAAGTTCAAAGTCACTTTAATCCCCTTTCTTCCCCATTTTCATGCTTAGTTTGAACTGCAGCAGATCGTCCTGACCATGTCCACATGCCTAAATGCATAGAGGTGCTGCCATGTGATTGACTGATTAGAAATTTTTTCTTAACAAGCAGTTGGACAGGTGTACCTAATAAAGAGGCCGGTGAGTATATTTAGATTAAACATTTATATTATTGCACTTGTTTTTATTGATATATGAAGTGATTGTAAGAAGGAGTCTGGTGCAAATGCGCAAACATGGCGGGAAAGTGAGGTGAGGTGTTTGAACCATACTAAAGCGTGTCATATATTATATATGTTATAGTACAGGGGTTCTCAACTGGTTTGGCCATGTGACCCACATTTTTACATGGCCATCAAGCCGCGACCCAAATTTTTAGGAACTATAATAAAATTTTAGGAATTATACTTAATTTATATTTATTTGTTAACATAAACAAGTAGTGACAGATATATCATAAGAAATTCACCAAGACTTACAAATAAACACTGTTTTATTTTTGTCATTTAACAAAATGGATCAAATTATAGAAATATTACAAAGTAAAAACGACAAATACTGTTAATAATAAACTGTTAATAAAATATGTTTTCTGGTTTCTAAATGTTTTTTTTTTTAATTTAGAAGGTTTCATGCTCTCATGAGAGCACCTCACTACATATGACACTGAGGCTTTAAGTCTTTTTTGTCAATATATATCCATACTTTACATATTTGGGGTCGTACTTAGGCTTGACATTTGTTGCAATAAATCAGGGGTTTTCAAAGTCTAAGACAGTGGGCCTCCCTTTTGACACAACTTATCCATTGGCGCCCTCTTCCTCCCAAACACGCACACACACACACACACACACATACACACACACACACACACACACACACACACACACATACATACATACACACACACACACACATACATATATATATATATATATATATATATATATATATATATATATATATATATATATATATATACACACACACACACACACATATACAGTATATATAAAGACACAGACAGATGTCAGACTGTTAACTCACTTTTATCATCATTTGCATGAAAGTGCAATTATTTACAGAGTAATAACAAGTATTTTAATATAACGTTTTTAAAACTAGGATGATGGTTCAATATGATTAGAACAGATCCAAGAACTGTTCATCCCAGTCAAAACAGTCGAAGTTTAGTGGGTCTCATGCTGTCATTAGCCAAAATATCATGACAAACCACACATAAAGGTCGTGGTTCATCAGCTGGTCCTGTCCACGTAAATCCTAAACTCAAATACTGATCGTCATATCGTCGTCTTTTGGGTTTAAGCCCTGAACTTAAAGGCTTTGAATCGGGGGGTCTCAGAAACCGATCCATTGCAGGCACGTGCACACATAGGGCTCAACCTGTGCAGTGCACATGCCCTTTTTAGTCCTGGATAGAAAGTGCCCTTCCAAAATGATCAAAAGTGCCCCCGCGACGCGGCACACCCTCGGTCTCGCCCTTCAGTAGGCGCGCGACAACACAGCTGATCAGAACGCGCACGACAGACTTGCCAAACAGAAGAGAATTCACAGCTATGGCCTTCTGGGTAAAAAAGGTTTTCTTATTTTTGACGTATTATTTTTTTTAGCTTTGTTTAATTAAAACGTTTAAATATAATAAAAAATACATATAATAATTAAACTTAATAATTATATTTTTATTATATATTTTTCCCGCGCCTCCCCTGACATGCTCTGGCGCCCCCCAGGGGAGGCGCGCCTCACACTTTGAAAACCCCTGCAATAAATAATGAAACTTCACATGTCAAACGGTAGGGTTGTCACGCACGCATTTCAAAATAAAAGTCCGGTAAAAGCAAAAATAATCAAAAATGTAACTTTTGTTGTTGTTGTTTTTTTTTTACAAACACTCCGCGACCCACTGAAAATGTTCCCGCGACCCACTTTTGGGTTGCTACCCACCAGTTGAGAAACACTTATATAGTATTTACAGCTCTTTGTTAATGATTGCTACCACATCATACAGTAGTATGATAAAAAACAAATACAGAAAAAAACATGTAAATGATAGTATACTGTACTCTTCTAAATGAAAACATTTACTCTACAATCCATATATATAGTTAGTAAAGCAAAACCACAAGCCAAAACATGCATGTGTGATGCACACATAAATGCAATGCTATTATATTGCCAAGACAAACACTTAAATCCACCTGTTCCACTAGAGACTCATTACAACAGCATACTAAACGCAAGATCATCCTGTTCTCAATGCTGCTGCGCTTCACTAAAAGACATTGCTTATCTTTTAAAATATGCATTTACCCTGAAACCAAGTCCTTCTTCTCGTGAGACTATGATTACTGTTGTTTCAGTGCAGTTACAGTGTTCACCTACAACTTAACCACACTCTCCAGTCAAGCCTTGACCTCCAGCTCCAGGAAATTCATTGCAGAGTTTGATGACTATTTGCAATCTGACGCCGACTTTACTTTCATAGCATGATTTATTCCACAGACACCTCCGTCTGTCATTATTTATTTCTATTATAGCTGTAGAGCTACTGTAACTTCGCTTACAAGGTTTCATAATTAGAAAATTTACATTTCAAGCGCTATTGCTTACAATCAAATCGCTAAAGTGAATCTGTCCTTCTTAATCCATGCCCGTAGCCAGGGGGGGTTCCACAGCCAAAAGGTCCAGAATTTATCCTTTTAATTATTTTATGTAATTTAATATTATATAATATATTTATTATATAATTAATATAATATATTTATATTCAATATATATTGTAATAAAGTGTCATTTTAAATAACTCTGGCCAGTAATTTGAATCCCATAGAGCCACAATAATGTGACGTGAGTCCAGAATTTGTCCCAAATGAGCTAATTTGTCCTATTTTCATCCTATTTTGACTGCTATGCCATCATAAATAATGAAAATAATGCATCAAAAAAGGCTTTATTTATTTATTTTTTAACCAAAGAGGCTAGAAAAAAGTCTGAAGAATTAATTATTATTGTATTATTATTATTATTATTATTATATTTTAATTATTAATAAATTAATAAAACTTTAACAGATTGCTAATTTTTCCTAATGACATATGATGTAATAAATTAGCATTTTAAAAATTAGTCTTGTTTGAATTTTTTTTAACTGCGATTTTTAGGAAATATTTTTAGAACATCAAAAAGTGTGGTTATGATGACATCTGACTAGCTAATCCAGCTAAAAAGTCACTAAAATGCACTATTTAAATCTCATAGTTAAATAGAAACTGAGGCGTATAACTGCAAAAAGGTCCCCTTTTTAAGAAAAAAAGAACCACCGCTTACACCAGACTGGCTACGGGCCTGTAATCTCTCCAATTATTAAAAAGAAATCGTATTTCCGTTACACAGAATTTGACAAAAAAAAAATAAACAAGGGGGCTAATAATTCAGGGGGGCTAATAATTCTGACTTTAACTGTATATAGAAACATGGTACAGTACTGTTTGTATTTGTTTATATGCTGTATGTGTGTGTTTTGTTTGCTTACATGGCTATAGATGTTATGTTACCATTGCAACTAGAGAATTACCACAACATATATGTTTAATATTTACTACAGCATGGCTTAAACCCCCCACTATACTAGTATAAATCACTACTTTATATTTTTCATGTGGGATGATCAAATCAGCATCCGGAAATCCTATACATGATCTAAAATCAGTCAACAGTGATAATACACAGCTATTGAACATAGATAGATTAGGAATAAGTGTTTAGGATCTCCAACCGAGAGGGAAATTGAAATTCTCCGACCATAACTCTTGTATTACAGCCATAAGGAGCGACCATCTGTACTGGCTTGATAAATGAAAGAGCGTACATCCATCAACAATATACTTAACAACATCACTGAGCATTCAGCCCTCTAAAATAAGACTAAAAACATCTATGATGCTTCATACTACCAGTCGAACATCTGTGTGGCGTTGTTAAAAAACAATGCAGAGATGTTATATATGAAAGTGAATCTCCGAGAGTAGCTTTTGGACTTATAATGGCTGATTTTCTTTCTGCTTCGTCACAGAAAGTGAAATTGCTTTTTTTGCTCGGGCGGTCCTGCGAGTCTAAAGGTGTCACCTTTCAGTTTAAACCAATAAAAGCAAGGCCGTGATCTCTTATTAAGTGCCAATGAATTGCAATCTAGAGGCGGGCGTCTTGATTTCAGCAAAGAAAACATGTACACATTCTCTTTCAGCTGTTTCTGAAGCACATTGATCGCGCTGCCGTCTGCCCAGATGAGATTTAAGGGAATCGCAATAGCACAAATCACATTTGCTGAAGTCAGGCCGACCGTTAACAGACTCATATCACTTTCTCATATGTGCTTTCGTTCAGACTCTACTGTGAAGATCTTATTTCTACAGCAGGAAAACTGGTGAAAAGTCCAAAAATGGGGGTTTAATTGACAGCTTCACTTTCTGTTTTACTGTTTTACTGTGAGAGAAAAGTGGAAC